>NC_054475.1:160897504-161192504 GCF_017639515.1 Carcharodon carcharias | reverse complement strand
TGTCTTTTTGGCTTGATGGCTGCATCCTTTTAGTGGAAAACACCACTTGCCCTTCTAATCAGCCTGTAAGACACTGAAGATTAACTATTAAAATGTGGAGCCTCGGGTAATAATTGCTGGAGGTTTAAAAATGTCAAATTTAACATTCAGATTTTTTTCAATTTTTCCTTTAATTCAATCTTTCTCTCCTTCTCTTTCCCTCCCTCTCTTAATTCAATCTTTCTTTCTCTTTAACAACTTGCCGCACTAAATATTTAAAAGCCTAAACATGCAAGGGCAGGTCTAACTCACTACCAGCCACCATTAGATGCCCTTCCATAAGCAAAATCTGATTATTACTTCAAACTAAATTGCCAGAGTACAAAAAGGAGAGCCATATTTGTGACTCAAAACATTAACTCCGTTTCTCTCACCACGGATGCTGCCAAACCTGCTGAGATTTTCCAGCATTTTCTTTCTTTATTTAATTAAACTTTTGGTCATCTGTCCTAGTATTTTCTTATGTGGCTCAGTGTCAAATTTTGTTTCATAGAGCTCCTGCATCCTCACTGGGAGACTTTATTGCATTAAGGACGCCGTATAAATGCAAGTTGTTGATGTTGTTACCCTTCCTTCAAAGGAAAATAGCCTGTTTGTTAAATATGTGTGGAGTACCTGACAGGGGACATTGTACAAATGCTGCAAAATTACATTATTCACTATGTTATTGTGCAAGCAACACCCAGCCAAGGATGGCAGATATTATACCATATAGTGGGAATGCTGTAGGCTGTTGGTGTGCATGCTTTGAAGTTACAGATCTGAAGTCCCTTATATTTACAGAGGAACTTCTTTGCGTATTATACCAGAAGATATTTATCTTACCAAAAATATCAAAATGGATAATGACAGTTATGCATCTGGTATATCATCCGGCTCCTCATATCCTGTAGCTTCAAGGTTTCTCAGCATCAAAAATGTACATTTAGTCACGACCTCTTTATGCAATTTTAAGATGCTTCTTAGCAGGGCTTAGCATCCATAGGGCAAACTTTTTAAAAGTGCAAATTAGGACCAAGATGAAATAGAATTGTCGCACATACCCTAAACTATTTAGATTCCTGCAATGCTTTCCGCTATTTCTTTCCCGGAATACTGTGAAAAGAATGGGGGCTGGAGAAATAGTTTCCACACAGAACAGTCAAATCCCATTAACGCTTGTCAAGCAATGATTCATGTAAACCTGCTCCTGGCTTCAGCTTTGAAGCAGTTGTAAAATATATAAAATATAACTGTGTTTAGCAGCTTTGGTAGAGAGAGTCAGGATTGGCAGGCATGTGTGTGTGTGTGTGTGTGTGTGTGTGTGTGTGTGTCTGACCTGCACTGTAGTCAGTGTAAAGGATAAACCCATCTTTAGTTACTGCACATCACGCTTGCAGGGAATTCAGTGAATGCTTTCCCTTCACCCTGCTCCCTACTATTGTTGCCCTGCTGCCACTAATTAATTCAGTGCTGTTTGATATTGTTTCCCCGCTGATTGCTGCAGAATGCCCAGAATTACCAGATCCACTTGTGTTTGAGCGGGTCACAGCTCATTCCTGGCAATTACATGCAAGCATACGAATTAGGAGCAGGAGTAGGCCATTCGGCCCCTCGAGCCTGCTGCACCATTCAGTAAGATAATGTCTGACCTGACTATGGTCTGAACTCCACATTCCACCTGCCCCCAATAACCTTTGACTGCCTTGTTAGTCAAGAATCTATCTACCTCTGCCTTAAAAATATTCAATTGGTGGGATTTGCCGCGGGGACAATAAATCCCCGCCCGAAGTCAACGGACCTTTTGCTGGTCTGTCAAATTATCTGTTCTGCCAGGACAATTCCTGTGACAGGTGGAACTGGAAAATTTAGGCGAATGACTCTGCCTCCATTGCTCTTGTAAAGAATTGTGACAAAAAGTGATTTTTTTTTTCAAAAAAGAATGTGTTTCTGCTTTTACCTTCAAATTATTTTTGCATTGCTCCACGGTTTTATTTTTCTTAGGCTGTCAGGAAGAGTAAAGTGGGAACACTCATTCATCACAATCTGGATGTTTCTCCCTCCATCTCTACTGACATGGCCGTCAGACTATGCAGTTGCACTGAGCCACCGGGAGGGACAATGTTGGCCATTGTTCCTGGAGCTAACATAAAGTCCGCAGCAATTCTGTTTGGAACTGATGGAAGGTGCACTGTTGTTGGCTGGGTTGCAAAATCATGAGTTACACTATGGCTCTAGTTAGCATTTAAACAAAAGAAAAAAATAAACCTGCCACTTTCAGAGCCGGCGTTGACATGGGTGGATAAAGGCAAATTTATTGCGTGGCAGTGGCAACACAGAATTTATCAGAAATTGCGATTCCAAACAGATCTACTTCTCCTCAGACAGCTAACATGGATCAGTCTTATCCAGGTGTTCTGCCAGATGTATGGCCTGTTGCAGTAAAACCAAAGTGGCAGATAACAGTGGCCAATGGAAAATGTTCAACAGATGCATACGCTTTTAAGTTAGTTTTAGTGAAATCTTGAGACCAGGTTCATAGGAACTTATAGCACAGAAGGGGGACATTCGGCCCATTATGCCTGTGCTTGCTCTTTGAAAGAGTTATTCAATTAGTCCCACTTACCCTGCTCTTTCCTCATAGACCAGCATTTTTTTCCCCTCTATTGAAAGGCTTTATCCAGTTTCCTTTTGAAAGTTACTATTGAATTTGCTTTCATCCTCCTTGCAGGCAGCACATTCCAGTTCACAAAAGCAATAGATCTAGGGGTGTGTTTTCATTTCTAATAGAGAGATTCTCAAAGCAAGCATAGGAAATGCTGCAGCAGAATTCCTGGTGCAGTTGAATCATTCCATTCATCTCTTCCTCACATCGATGGTACATTTCTAGTATTCCATATGTTTGGAAATTCATCCCGTCTTTTTGCTGCAATTAAACACGTGCTTAAAGAAAAAAATACATTTATCTGAAACATCACTCTCTTCAATTTTAGCAGAGGCTGTAGTTCATTTGATACATTGGGGTTAATCACTTGGCTAAAAATTGTAGGGAGAGGGATTTCTGATGAATGGGGTTAGCATTTTCACCCCAGTGTACTTTCAGTGCTTGTATAAGGGGAACAAGGAAGCATCGCCTGATGAATACCATCCCAATGAGTGACTTCCTACTCCACTCATCCTTACAAGGCCTGTGTCACAAAAAATAATGGTGTTCAGTAAGTCTGCTCTCAATGTCCTTTTGCTGAAGCTCTGTAACGGTTGTTTAACTCACATATCGTGTGAAGTAGGCTTCATGGAGTCATTGCAATTATATTGTGAATGGTATCAAAGTCATCAAGCTAAAGCATCTTTCTGGAGGTCACACACACCATCTATAAAGAGAAAGTACACAGAGAGATTCTATATTCCAGTTACATAATGACTACACAATTGCAGTGCCTGGTATTGTAAGAAATTGTTCAACAATTCAACACGCTGCACTCCATCATTACAAGCTTAGTTGTTAATTCACATGCAGTTAGAATGAAAGAACTTCCAGGTTTTATGCTGCTTGTCACATCATCCCAAAGTGTGCCTCTACCAATTAAATATTTCCAGTCGCTGGGTTGTACGGAATTTGAATAATTTTGAAAAGAGAGACATGTTGCTGAAACTTTTCATCTTTTGCACCCATCAGGACAAACACCAGAATGACAAATTTCAAATGATCACAACAATTTATACTGCAGGGGAAAAGGGTGCCAATTGGTTGACACATTGACTCACCAAGGAGAAAGCAATGGGGACATATAGGCTCCAATCACATGATTCTGCAATATGGCAGCACTTGTTGAACAACCTTGAGTGCGCTAATAGCTACACTAATAATCAATTTAAGATAATCAGTCGAACTTGTAACATGGCTTATTTACACTTGGTAGAAGTGATGTACGTTCGTACGCTGGGGCCTGTTCTGTGAAAACAAAAGGAATATGTTCCAGCCTTGCACGTTTTTTTGATTACCTGAAAGCATAGGGAACCTATAGTTTCCTGTTGTTTATTCCATGGCAACGTTTCTGTCAATCAGAACCAACTTGCCAACAAATCAGCACCCTTTTCCCCTGTAATATAAATTGCCGTGATTGTTTGAAATATGACATTCTTGCATTTGTCCTGATGAGTGCTTTGGCAACATATCTCTCTTTTCAGCAGCTGAATATTTCTAAGGTACAGCCATTTGTTATGAGGGCAAAAATAGCAGCCAATCTGCACACAACAAAATTACAAATAAAATAAATGATAGCAGTGGCTGAGGTAAAACTGTTGGCCAGCACACGGTAAGAGATTCTTGCTCTTTCTTGTATAGTGTGATGAGGCCATTTTTTATATCCACAGCAGACAGTTTCACGTCCTACCTGAATGGTAGCATTTCTGCGAGAACAGCACTCTCTCAGTCCTGTGCTGAAGCGTCTATCATGCTCAACTCCTGCAGTAGCACCTGCATCCGTAAACCTTTGACTGAGAAATGATGGTGTGACCAACTGTGCCAAGTTAACCTGGGTTTGTTCTGTGAAAACACAGCAAGGAAGCAGGTTAGGAAGACAATCTATGGAACAGTGGACTCCCATTCGCGAGCTATTTTGCTAGGTTTGGTCTGTGGGAGCGAGGAGAGGGTGAGATTGGATTGTGTTAATCAAGGTGTAAGTGTAGACTGGGAAATTTTCACACTTTCTTTTTGCACCGTTACATTCAGTGTTGAGGATTCCCTAATCAGGGATACAATAGGGATTTTTTTTCAAATTTTGGCCATAAAGTATAATGGGTAACAATGGATCATCTGATTCTTGTCCAATTGTAAAGACAAGTATGCGCAATGGGCTACAACCATTTTCCACAGTTTTATAAACTTAGGGGGAATCGTTTAACACTCATAAAGGGTGATTTAGCGATCAGACATTGCAGCATCTTAGGAAATAACTTGTGATTTTCCATCCATTACAAAAATGAGTGGAAATTTATGGGTTGCATTCATGCTTGCAATTTCTTAAAATACGTTCGCAGCAAGTGTTGGTCCCTACTGGGAGCTATTGGTTCATGGAACCCTCCTCTTTAATATATTGATGTGTACATCAAAACCTATGCTTATTAGGAAAAAGTAGTAATGGATACATATAACATAAAGTTGCAAGGGAATTATGAATTACATCATCTTTAATGTAATTTTCAATTTCCACTTTCACTGCTGAAAGAAGAAGGATTTATGTTATGGCTTTGCAAATTTGTGCACTCCCTTAAACATGAACTCGTTCACTCAGCAACTTAAAAAAGGCTTCGTTAAATTTTCAGAATATCCTTTTCCCTCTTGGTAGCCACTTGATTCCTCTGGAAAACAAATATGCTGAGAATCAGACTCATATGTGTGAATTATCGAGTCAATAATGCTCAGCTATTGCAGATACTCACCAACCCCCCTGTCCACTTTAAAGGAGGCACCAACGGTTTATTTTAAATTGCATTAAAATAGTAAACTGATGAATGCCACGTGAATTCATGAAGCTACGCGTGTCAATAGGACACGTTTCATCCTTTTGAGTAATTTTCCCTGCCAAACCCCTTGTTTGTTCCTTTCACAGGTAGCATGCCTAGTTGTGAATTTGTAAGGACTGATCTGCTTAGAATTTACAGCACAGAAACAGGTCATTTGGCCTATCAGGTCCATGCCTGTATTTATGCTCCATAAGAGCCGTTTTTTTCACAGGATGTGGGCGTTGCTGGCCAGGCCAGCATTTATTGACCATCCCTAATTGCCCTTGAGAAGGTGGTGATGAGCTGCCTCCTTGAACTGCTACAGTCCCTGTAGTCCCTGGTGTAGGTACACCCACAGCGCTGTTAGGGAAGGAGTTCCAGGATTTTGACCCAGCGACAGGAAAGAAATGGCAAGATATTTCCAAGTTCAAACAGCAGCTGGTGGAATTTTTAAAATTCAATTAATAAATCTGGAATATAAAGCTAATCTCAATAATGATCACCCTGACAACTGTCATCGATCAAGGTAAAAACCCATCTGGTTCACTAATGCCCTTTAGGTAAGGAAATCTGTCATCCTTACCGACCTGGCCTACATGTGAACCCAGATTCTTAGCAATGTGGTTGACTGTTACCTGCCCTCAGTTCAAGGGCAACCGGGAATGGGCAACAAACGCTGGCCTTGTCAGTGACGCCCACATCCCATGAAAGATTAAAGGAAAAAAAGTCTTATTTTTATAGCCCTTTGTTTTGGCCTGCCCGCAGAAGTGCACATATTTTAATCTACATTGACCGTATCAAACCCCTACATAATGTTAAAGAGCTCTATCAGGACGCACATCAATCATCTCTTTTCTGGAGAAAAGAGCCCCAGCCTGTTCAATCCTTCCTGATAGGTATAACCTCACAGTTCTGATATGACCCTATAAATCCTCCTTTATGTTATCTCCAGTGCTCCTATCTCTATCCTTTGTAGAATATGGAGAACAGAACTGTGCACAGTACTCTTATATCGTTTGCACTTTCAACATTTCGGGGATGGGGTGGGGTGGGGTGAATCAAACAATTGGGTGTGAAGGTGGGTTTGTTCAATTTGTAGTCCTCACGATTTTCTGACTGTTAACTTGACTAACTGGGAAATTGCCAGAAAGTATAATAATTCTCATAATATTATTGTGATTTATTGTAAAATTAGGTTAATAGTGGGGTTTAGATAGTTTGTGTGTGTGTGTGTCTGTGTGTGTGTGGGGGGGGGGCTGCAGGGATGGGGGTGGAGGGGGTGGATTTAATTGAATTGGAGGCAGCTGGTCTGGAGGCTTTGACACATCATAAGAAACTAGGTTCGAAATGCTAAATATGTAAACATGGCTGAAGTTGTAGAAGGTGAAATGAGAATTTGCGTTTTTGGATAAGTCAGGGTAGTTTGAATTTCAAGGAGATGGTAGGATGTTACACCTTGGCAGAGAAGCTAGGCCGAGCAGTGTGTTTATTTTTCCCAAAGGTAACTGACAATATTAGCACTATGGGCTGAATTTCCTGGCTGACGTGTGGGTGGCGGAGCCCATACACCAGCGCTTAAAATGTCATGTGCGATGGTGTCCCGATGTCAGTGCACGGTATCGCGATGTTTAGGTTGGCATGCGCACTATGCAGTGTGACGCGCGCCCTCCATTATTTAAAGGCCTTATTAAGGCCATTAACTCAGCAATTGTCCTGGATTTTGAGGAGCCCGTGCGATCTTCAGCTCGGTGCACAGGCCCAACAGGCAGGCGGGTAAGTGATTTTTTTTAACAAACCTCATCCAGTGGCGGGATGAGGTTTGATTTCGGATTCAAAAAAGTTAAATAAAGTTTTTGTGCACTTCATTAACATGTCCCATCTCGTCTGACATTTTCACATGAGGGGGACATGTAAATGATTTTTTTATTTTCCTATTTTCAACTTTCACTACCTTTCAGCGATCTCCCTGAGGCTACACTTAGCCTCAGGGAGATGTGAGCTCTTTCGTGCGCATGTGTGCGTAGCACTTCCCGCCTGGCATCACACTGGGCAGACCTTAATTAGCTCGCCCGTGTAAAATCGCGGCGGGGCCAGTTTCAGTGGTGCCCGTTTCGGTGGCGGCGATCGGCTGCCCGCCCACCGCCGAGTCGGTCAGACCCGTCTGCCCATCAAGGGCAAAATTCAGCCCCCTGAATGGATTTATATTATGAGAAAAGCAAAGTTCCAAGGCATATGGTAACAATGGGATTTACATTAAAAGGGAGAAACATGTATAAATGGAAATGAGGCTAAGCATCAGGGAAGGCATTGTAAGATCCACCAGAAATGTGAAAAGCCTCCAGGATGGGAATAGAGGGATACGGACCCCGGAAGTGTAAAGTGTTTTAGTTGACGGGCTTGGAGGGCCGAAGGGCCTGTTCCTGTGCTGTACTTTTCTTTGTTCTTCTTTGTTCTTTGTTCTATTTGTTCATTAAGTGGTTGTCTACAGAAACCAAAGCTTGGAAAAGCCACTTTGAATTCTACTGTCCAGGGTATTGTGTTGACTTACCTGGATTTGTTTAAATCTATTTTTTTTAACCATTGCCTTAACAGGAGTGTAACTGGAAGCCAGGTTAATTAGGGGGTTTAGGAGTTATTATAGTAATAATTTGTAGGTCTATACATGTGCTTGAAATCTTTTCTTCTGTTAATAAATGTTCAATTTAGTTTTGTAAAAAAAATCCCTGGAGTCTTGGTGTACTTATTACCACTGAATTCAGGCCACATGTCTCGAAATAAAATACAAATTGCAAAATTGTTGGTCAAGTTTCCCTCATGGATTTGACCCGCCTGGTACACTCATCTACTGCATCATAACAGAAATTATAACTGAGCCCAAGTTAAGATAATGAATGCTGGAGTCCCGTTGGCACAGGTAAGTGGAAAGAGCAAGAATAGGAAGGGTGAGACAGGGAGTCTGCGATGACTGTCACTTTAAGACCAGTTCAACTGAGGAGGGAGTCATGTGATTTATTCAGCCAATGTGTGCTTAGTGCGGGGGAATAAATTCTAGGGAGGGGTTTCATAGGAAAAAAATGGTTGTATGAGGGGCTGGCTTACACAAGCAGACACAGGAGCTCTTGGGTAAATAAAGTTTATTTTGTTTGACAAAGAAGCCTCCCAGAGTGCGTCTCTGTGGAGTCTTTTGGAAACTTTAATGAATTCAGGGCCAGTGTGTGATATTTCAGATGTGTGTTAGGTTGCATAAACACCAAAGTCAGAATTTGTGCTGTATGCTGTAGACCTCTATGACTCTAATTTAAAACGGTGAAGAGAGTCACTTTGAGTTCAGCAACACACAAATTCCAGCTTTTCTCTTCTGATGCTTCAGACTTTCAGTGTATCGGTTCGGGTTTGTAATGTGCTGCCTAAAAGGGCGGTGGAAACAGATTCAATAGTCGTTTTCAAAAGGGAATTGAATAAATACAGGAAGGGGAAAAAAATCCCAGGATATGGGTCAAGAGAAGTTGGACTAACTGGAGTGCTGTTTGCAAGAGTTGGTGCAGACTCAATGGGCTGAACTGCCACCTGCTGTGCCATTCTATTCGACAATTCTATGATTGGTTTAGTCAAGTTGCTTACTTTAACTAACAAGAAAGACGTGGCGCTGATTTTCTTTCCACTACACGTAAGATTATTCCGGATGCAGATCAGGTGGAACCAGCATGAGATTATATTTTATATATACTTCCTGACATTTGAAATGTAATGTATCCCTACATTGATGGACATGAATATCAAAGCATTAGCTACATTAGAGAATACAGTTTTTTTTTAAAATTTGTTCTTGGAATGTGGCAAGGTTGTATTTATTACCCAACCACAGTTGCCCCAAGGGCATTAAGAGTTAACCACATACAACCACCTGGATTGGAGTCAAGGAGACTAGACTGCATTGGGATAACAGTTCCCTCTCCCAAAGGACTTGAGTGAATCTGTTGGGTTTTTACAGCAACCCAACAGTTTTAGTAGCTCTTCCTGGTGCTAACCTGTAAATTGACAGACTTATTGAATTCAATCCACAGCTTGAAATGGTGAGATTTGAATTTAAGAATTCCGGGTTACTAGCCCAGAAAAAGGGACTCACGTTGATTCAAGGCCTCAGAACGTCACAAAGTGCAGGGCTACGGGGATCGGGCAGGTGGAGTGGGACTGACTGGATTGCTCTGCGGGGAGTCAGCACAGGCTCGATGGGCTGAATGACCTCCTGTGCTGGAAATGACTCTTATGGCCAGAATTTTACGTTCCTTCCCACCTCCCCCCCGACCCCCACCACCGGCAGGTTTGGGGGCGGGTGGAGGGGGGGGTGGGGGTAGTTGGACAGGATTGGGGGGGGGGAAAAAGAGTTGTCACGTGAAATTGCGCAGACAGGATTCCTCCTGAGTTCCCACCCACCCTGACCGCAGGGCGATGAGCGATTTCACGCTGGGGCAGGCAGAGTTTCAGGAAGCCCACCCTTGCCCCCAATTAAGGCTCTTAAGTGGCAACTTAATGGCCAATTAAGGACCAGTTCTCACCCAGCCTCAATTTTTAGGCTGGCATGCAGATGGCAGCTCGGCAGGGGAAAGGCCAGAAATGAAGGGAGTTAGATCCCGGGTGGGAAGGGTGGGGCAGGAGGAAACGCCTGAATCAGAAGCCCCCGTCAGACCTGGGGGCGGGGGGTGGCCGGGGAGGGCTTCCTCTTAACGTCAAGTGATCTTTAGACCTCCCTCCAACAGCAGGCACCACCACCACCCACCACCGCCCCCCGCCCCAGAATCCAGCCTATCCCCTGAGACCCCAATCACCCCACCTCGTGATCCCCCAGACCTTCCATACTCTTCCCTCCTGGACACCTGACACATCTTTTTCTCCGGTTCCCTGGACTTCGGCTCAGGAAGCTTCTTGCAGTGCCTCTTCCAGCCACTTCAGCGCTGTTCCCGGAGGGACTGGAGAGCTGCCGGCCAATCTGATTGGCCAGCAGCTCTCCAAGGTGGGACTTCCTCTCGAGTGAGGGGGCGGAAGTCCTATCTACTGCCAATCAATGCTCGTTAGAGTATAAAATGGCAGCGAGGCTCTCCGGGCCGGAATGGGTATATTCCCCACCAATTCTGGCCTGTGACTCAAAATGCTTTACAGCTAATGAAGTACTTTTGAGACGTAGTCGCTGTTGTAATCTAGGAAAGCGACAGCCGATTTGCACAGAGCATGGCCCCACAAATAGCAATGTGGTAACTATCAGAAAATCTATTTTTTAAGTAACATTGACTGAGGGATAAATATTAGCCAAGATACCGGGGTAACTCCCCTCCTCTTCTTCAAGATGTTGCCATGGGATCTTTTACACCCACCTGAGGTGGCGGATGGGGCCTTGGTTTAACACCTCACCTGAAAGGCAGCACCTCCAACAGTGCAGCAGTCCTTCAGTACAGCAGGGAAGTGACAGCCGAGATCAGGGTCAGCGAACTAACAATTAATTGCCATCAAAATGGATTCGGTTAATCAAGGTCGGGAACTGCACGAGTCCTTAATGTGCCGCATGTGGTTCCGTGGTCACAGGTTGCAGACCTCTGACCTAGATTTTGTGCTCATGTTTCTGGGGGACCATGAAGTTCTGACTCAGGGTTGAGAGTGTTCCCCCCAATGAGCCACAGGTGACAAACAAAACCATTGCCCCTGGACCTAGATAACTTTTAAAACTGACGTGTATTGTCCAGATCATTTTTAGAAGAACTATATTGGGAGATGAAATACTGATGAAAAAGGGAGAAGAATAGAGATGGGCTAATTGTGAGAGATTGGAAACTATGATAGGAAGAATGTGAAGGAAAAGTAGGCAGAAAGAAAGCGAGGGAGAAAATTGCTACATCAAACATAGAACAAAAATGGAGCATACAAACCACAATCTTCCTTTTAATTGGGAACATTAACATTTTTCAGTGGCCAATTGGCCAGCATGACACATGACAACTTCATTGGATTTTTAAAAATAGGATTATACCTAACAGCACCAAGTGTGTGCAAGCTGTGCTCATAACATTAATATAGAATAGTCAGTTAACCAGGGTAAATTGTTCAGAATGGGCGAGATTCCAGGCAAACATCTGTTATCCATTGGATTCCACCTCTGCTTTGCCAGCCGCAAAACATTACAGACGAGAGTTGGAGATCTTTTTGAAAGTGATACCAATACTCGAGCACTAGAACAAAAACAGAAAACGCTGGAAGTACTCAGCAGGCCTTGCAGTAACTGTGGAGAGGGAATAGAGGTAACGTTTCAGGTCGTGGCCCTTCCTCAACTATTAGATGCTCAGTTAATTCAGGCTCTTTGGGGAGAATTTTCTCCCCGTTGGGCATGTGGTTCAGGAGCGGGTGCAGGCGGGCGAGTAGCCATTTTGCTGGCGGAGGGAGGAGGGAGAGCCAGGGTCTGCGCCCTTTCACGCGCGCACACGAAAGAGCGCAGAAATCTCCTTGAGGCACGGAGCTGCCTCAGGGAGATTACCTTGATGATGAAAAGTTGAAAAAAAGAGCGAAAAAAAATATTCAGACATGTCCCCTCGTGTGACAGTGTCACATGAGCTGGCACAGTTCAATGAATTTTAATTAAATTTTTTATTAAACTTATAAACCCTTCATGAAACCTCATCCCGCCCGTGGATGAGGTTCCATGAAAAATGCGAAGGCCGCCTGGGCTCTTCACCTGCCCTCCCCCCTTGAGGTTGGACGGGCAACCCTGCCAAGTACCTCAGTTAGTGTAATAATGGCCTCAATAGACCTTCGAGAGTTTGGCGGGCGCGCAGCCAACTCCGGTGCATGCCTACTGAACCGAGGATCGGAATGACGCACGGTGATGTCGGGACGCACGCCTGATGTCACCACGCATCATTTTAGGTGTCGGCAAGTGGGGTCTGCCCCCACACACCAAATGGAAGATTCAGGCATTTAACTATGGGAGAATGGGGTGACCTTGAGTATATTAAAAGGCAGGCAAACATCGAGCAAGTCAGACGATGTTTTAAACTGTGAAAGGTTTGAGGCTTGGACGGTTAATTGGTGTGATCCAAACTTGCTATCTTTGACTGCCTTCAATGTATTTTCCTGCACTTCACATTGTTTACGATGCATTTGGAAGCGTAAGAAGGAAAAGTGAGCAAAATCCCATCTCTGCCGCATCTGTTCAACTGACATCATTTCCGTTTTTCTCTGGATTACCTGATCTTGATAACTTGTGTGTAAACTGGTTTTCTGCCCCACTTCCAGTGCAGATACAGCAGTGGAACAGGAAAACGGGCCAAGAATTTTGATGCAGCTTCCCACCTCGGTGTTGTGACTGGAATGTCACAAGGACACACTCCTTTTGGAAGAGTTTCTTTGCTGAAAATTGTTAAGCCCAGACTGAACAGAAGAGCATAAGAAATAGGAGCAGGAGTAGGCCATTCAATACGAGCATGGTTGATCTGCCCCAGGCCTCAAATCTACTTTCATGCCAGAACCTCATATCCCTCAACTCCCTGATATTTCCAAAATCTATCTACCTCCTCTTTAAATACTTTCAGTGATCTAGCCTCAGAATCTGGAATCAGTTTGGTTTTGTTAAGAGAGACCTGGTGCAGTGATAGATGCAAGTACTTCCTGAGAGTTAGGGGGGGGGCTTCTCTGATCAGATGTAAGCACCTGAACGTGGACCTTGAATTGGATATAACACAGACCAGCCAAACCTCACGCATGGTGAGCTGTGTGTCAATATTGGATGGAGGGCTTGAGAATCTGGTGCTCTGAAGCCCTCTTTTTAGAATGTTGAGGTGAATCACGAGGGTGATAAATTAGCCAGATTTTACCAAGTTATTTTTTGACATGTCAGCATTGCTGGCAAGGTCGGCATTTATTACCCCCGTTACCCAAGAAGGTGGTGGTCGACCTTCTTCTTAAACTGCCTGAGAAAAACTTAGTTGCTTGCTAGATCACTTCAGAGAGCAGTTAAGCAACCAATTAAGAGAGCAGTCAACCAAGTCACTCTGGGCCTGGAGTCACACTTAGGCCAAGACTGAATGAAGGGCGGCACGTTTCCTTCTCTCAGGGACTTTAGTGAACCACTTGGGTCTTTGATGACAATCAGCCTGGTTTTCATTACCTGACTTCATTAAAAAACTGAACTCAAACTCTCATGGCTGGGGGAGGCGATGGCACAGTGGTATTGTCACTGGACAAGTAATCCAAAGACCCCCCAGGATAATACTCTGGGGACCCGGGTTTGAATCCTGCCATGGTGGTTAGTGGAATTGGGATTCAATAAAAATCTGGAATTAAAAGTCTAATGATGACCATGAAGCCATTGTCCATTGTTGTTATCTGGTTCACTAATGTACTTTAGGGAAGGAAATCTGCTGTCCTTACCTGGTCTGGTCTGGCCTACAAGTGATTCCAAACCCACAGCAATGTGGTTGACTCTTAACTGTCCTTCTGAAATGCTCTAGCAAGCCACTCCAGTTGTAACAAATTGCTACAAAGTCATGAAACCAGATGGACAACCTGGCATTGACCTAGACACTGGAAATGACAGCGGCAATCTCAGCCCTGTTGACCCTGCTCCTCCTTACTAACATCTGGGGGCTAGTGCCAAAATTGGAAGAGCTGCCTCGTAGGCTAGTCAAGCAACAGCCTGACATGGTCATCCTCATAGAATCATACCCAAACACCACCACCAGCATCCCTGGGTATGAGCTAGCCCACCGGCAGGACAGGCCCAGCAGAGGTGGCGGCACAGGGTTATACAGTCGGGAGGGATTGTCCTGGGACTCCTCGATATCGACTCTGAACCCCATGAAGTCTTGTGGCATCAGGCCAAACATGGGCAAAGAAACCTCCTGCTGATTACCAGTTACAGCCCTCCCTCAGCTGATGAATTAGTGCTTCTCCATGATGAACAATACTTGGAGGAAGCACTGAGGATGGCAAGGGAGCAGAATGTACTCTGGGTGAGAAACTTCAATGTTCATCACCAAGCGTGGCTTTGTAGCACCACTACTGGCCGAGTCCTAAATGACATAGCTGCTAGGCTGGGTCTGCAGCAGGTGGTGAGGGAACCAACAAGAGGGAAAGACATACTTGACCTCATCTTCACCAACCTGCCTACTGCAGATGCACCTGCCCATGACAGTATTGGTAGGAGTGACCACCACACAGTCATTGTGGAGATGAAGTCCTGCCTTCACATTGAGGATACCGTCCATCGTGTTGTGTGGCACTACCATCATGCTAAATGGGATAGATTGCGAACAGGCCTAGCAACTCAAGACTGGGAATCCATGAGGCCCTGTGGGCCGTCAGCAGCTGCAGAATTGTATTCAAACATAATTGTTAACCTCATAGCCTGGCATATCCCCAACTCTATCATTGCCATCAAACCAGGGGATCAACTCTGGTTCAATGAAGAGTGCAGGAGGGCATGCCAGGAGCAGCACCAGGCATGCCTAAAAATGAGGTGTCAACCTGGTGAAGCTATAACACAGGACTACTTGAATGCCAAACAGCATAAGCAGCAAGTGATAGACAGGACTAAGCGATCCAACAACCAACCAATCAGAACTAAGATCTGCAGTATCCAGTCATGAATGGTGGTGCACAATTAAACAACTCACTGGAGGAGGAGGCTCCACAAATATTCCCATCCCCCATGATGGAGGAGCCCAGCACATCAGTGCAAAATATTAAGAAATGGCTTAAGGCATTGGATACTGCATAGGCTCTGGGCCCTGCCAATATTCCGGCAATAGTACTGAAGACATGTGCTCCAGAGCTTGCCACACCCCTAGACAAGCTGTTCCAGTACATCCACAACACTGGCATCTACCCGGCTATGTGGAAACATGCCCAGGTTTGTCCTGTACACAAAAAACAGGACAAATCCAACCCGGCTAATTACTGCCCCATCAGTCTACTCTCCATCATCAATGAAATAACGGAAGGGGTTATCAACAGTGCTATCAAGCGGCACTTGCTTAGCAATAACCTGCTCACTGATGCCCAGTTTGGGTTCCACCAGGGATACTCAGATCCTGACCACATCACAGCCTAGGTTCAAACATGGACAAAAGAGCTGAACTCCCAAGGTGGGGTGAGAGTGACTGGCCTTGACATCAAGACTGCATTTGACCGACTGGCATCAAGGAGCCCTAGCAAAACTGGAATCAATGGGAATCAGGGGGAAACTTCTCTGCTGGTTGGAGTCATACCTAGCACAAAGGAAGATGGTTGTGGTTGTTGGAGGTCAATCACCTCAGTTCCATGACATCACAGCAGGAGTTCCTCAGGATAGTGTCCTCGGCCCAATCATCTTCAGCTGCTTCATCAGTGACCTTCCTTCCATCATAAAGTCAGAAATGGGGATGTTCACTGATGATTGCACAATGTTCAGCAAACGCTCCAAGATCTGAACAACATCCAGGCTTGGGCTGACAAGTGGCAAGTAGCATTCATGCCACACAAGTGTCAGGCAATGATCATCTCAAACAAGAGAGAATCCAACATCGCCCCTTGATATTCAATGGCATTACCATCACTGAATCCCCCACCAAGAACATCCTGGGGGTTACCATTGACCAGAAACTGAACTGGACTAGCCATATAAATATTGTGGCTACAAGAGCAGGTCAAAGTCTAGGAATCATGCGATGAGTAACCCACCTCCTGACTCCTCAAAGCCTGTCCACCATCTACAAGGCACAAGTTAGGAGTGTGATGGAGTACTTCCCACTTACCTGGGTGAGTGTAGCTCCCACAATACTCCATCCAGGCCAAAGCAGCCCACTTGATTGGCACCCCATCCACAAACATTCACTCCATCCACTACTGGTGCACAATAGCAGCAGTGTGTACTATCTACAAGATGCACTGCAGGTGTTCACCAAGGCTGCTGAGATAGCACCTTCCAAACCCACGACCACTGCCATCTAGAAGGACAAAGGCAGCAGATAGATGGGAACACCAGCACCTGGAAGCTCCCCACCAAGCCACTCACCACCCTGACCTGGAAATATATCACCGTTCCTTCACTGTCGCTGGGACAAAATCCTGGAACTCCCTTCCTAACAACCCTGTGGGTGTACCCACACCACACAGGCTGCAGCAGTTCAAGAAGGCAGCTCAACACCACCTTCTCAAGGGCAACTAGGGATGGGCAATAAATAGTGGCCCAGCCAGCGAAGTCCTCATCCCATGAATGAATTAAAAAAGCCTTTGTATCTTACTAGCCCAGCCACATAACCACAACACCACTGTGCCCAACCCTAGATGTTGTCTCCTCGGCATTCTACTAAATATGCTATTACCATAGATTTGGGCATAGTCCAGAAGGACAGGATCCAGCAGGATCTTTCAGATCTGTGCTCCTGCAAACAGCAGACAGTGCCATGTATGGATTGACAGTGTTTAATTCTGTGCCTTGGCAGTTTCAGAAAACTGAGGCTGAATTTTCCGTTATGTAAATACACTTTTTTTTTAACAGTCATTCCTATTATTATGCTCAGGTTATGAATTTTTATGACTGTTGATTTTCTTGTCAGAATGAAAAGAGCTAAAGACAAACTTAATGTCACATTTCGGCTGACAGACAGCTAGAAATCCCAATACTGTGTTGTGAACCTTTGGAATTCTCTACCCCAGGGGGCTGTGGATGCTCAGTCATTGAGTATATTCAAAGTTGAGATTGATAGATTTTTGGGCTGTTATGGAATCTAGAGATATAGGATGGGGAAGGAAGACTGACTGGTTTAGAAGGTCAGCCAGGACATTATTGGAATGGTGGAGCAGCTCAAGGGGTCACATAGCCTACTCCTCACCATCTTTCTTATGTGCTTACACTCAGGCATATATTTTAAAACATGTACCACAAAATGCAATTATGTAATGCCCATTTTTTGGCACTCCAATTATAGTGACCATCATCTCCTCTCTCCGGTCAAGGAGCCATAATTGTCCCCCACTAGTTAGGTCTGGTTTTGCGCCATCTTGCCCTGCAAGAGAGGGGGTTGTATCTTAATGAGTATGACGTAGTATGTTTGGGGGTGATGTGAGATATGGGTATGAGGCTGGCAGCAGTGCTAAGTGTGTGGGGGTACAGTAGAACGTATGTCTATCAGGTGTGAGTCCTGGCTGATAGCCATTGTTGGTAAGTTAATGTTGGTGTGGTACATTGAGCAGGGTGTGAGACAAGTGGTGCAGTTGATGTAAGGCGACATTTGAAGACTTCACTGACTTTGAAAACTTGTGTGAGGTCTTTGAACTACTTGTGGCACTTCACCCAGGTCCTCAGTGCTAGATTGTTGGCATTGACCACAGCTACCTGGTCCAACTACCTTTGCAAAGGTTGTCTTGTAGGTGTTCTGCCTGTGTCAGAAGCAATTAATCCCTGGACTGGTTTTCAGTGGCTGTCGGATTTTTTCACCATAATATTGACTGAATAACACCAGATACAGCAGGCGCCAATCTCAGTGCCCACTGCAAACCAGCCCAGAAAAAGATTCCAGTTATCAAAATTCAATTGTTACATTGGTAGATATACATGAATGACGTAGTCAAAGTGTTGGAATAGCCATGCCTGTTGACAGTAAATTGTAATTATTTTTCATTTATTAAGTTTGCTACCTTATCAGCTTTTCTTTGCACTAGCCTCTTCACATTGGGGATTTATAACGTGCTGTAAGTTCATTAGGGTTGCTTGTAGGACCATGGAACACAAATTATTAACTCACTTGGAATGAGGCTGATTGGTGTGAATGGGGTTATAGCCTCTGTGTTGCTGTGGTACCTTTGATTCTGTCACTTGTTCACAGCCACTTTCAATCAGACCTAGGTGAACGTGACTGGATATTAGTGAAAGTCTGTGGATCCAGGATTTTTTTTAAGGACTCAATTGATGCACTATTTTGTTGGTGCTCACAATGCTGTGATGAGCTCTTGAAGGTACATTCACCATTACTGTACAGGTGAGTTTCATTGGGGATAATTTTCTGACACTTCCAATGTGGAAGATGTTCAGTCTGCTTCTAATTCAAAAACACCCCATTCAGACAATCTGATAATGCAATCCTTTCTATACTATGTTCCCACTGTCCTGCATTATTTATCTTGATTAGTTCAAATGACTGAGTAACTCAGATTTTATTTGGCATAACCAGTGACTTTGAATTGCCAAGAGCAAACTGTATTTAGCAACAATAATCCTGTGGCAATAATACATCATTTTGAAGCAGTATTTATGAAGTTCAAAGTCAAACCGAGTAAGGTTCAGCTCACTGAAAGAAAGAAGAGTGATTATTGAGTGACCCAAAACCAGCTCCACTGGGCAGGACATGTTGTTTGTATGCCTGACACCAGACTCCCAAAGCAATTGCTCTACTCGCAGCTTGGTTGCAGCAGGAGACTCCCAGGAGGACAGTTCAAACGCTTTAGGGGTGTCCTCAAAGCATCTCTGAAGAGGTCAAAATATCCCTGGCAACTCATGGGAGTCTCTGGCTTGTGAAGGCTCATTAAGGAAGGCGCCGGACACACAGAGAGACTTTGTCGGGGGCGTACAGAGGCGAAGGTGAGGTGTCAGAGGGAGCACACAAACCTCCAAACAGCCCACCTACCCAAATCTTCCAGCAGCACCTGCCCCACATTTGGCAGTGCCTGCAGATTGCGCATTGGACTTATCGGCCGTCTCAAAGTCCATCGAACCAGAGTGGAAGCAAGTCAATCGTCGATCCCACGGGACTGCCTACAGAAGAAGAGAAGAGATTATTGGTAGTGTTATTACCATGTGAACATTTTACACACCTTCTAGTACACCCCCCACCCCACCCCACCCCCCCCATTGCCAGGCAGGGTGGGGAAGTCATTAAAAACAGGGAATGACTTTGCCTGCCTGATCCTTCTACCCATCTGCTATGTGCTGATTGTAATCTTCCCTTTTGAGAAGACAGTCAGGACATATGTTTAAGATACAAAAGCAAAAAACTGCCTGAAAAGCTCAGCAGGTCTGACAGCATCTGTGGAGCGAAAGACTGAGTTAACGTTTTGAGTCTGTATGATTTTGTTTCAGATTTTCAGCACCCTCAGTATTTTTCCTTTCTTTTCACATTTTTAAGATGTTTGGGGCAAAAGCGGGTATATGGAGTTAGATCACAGATCTCATTGATTGGGGGCTCTGAAGAAGAGCCATACAGACTCAAAACGTTATCTCTGTTTCTCTCTCTCCACAGCTGCTGCCAGACATGCTGAGTTTTTCCAGCATTTTCTGTTTTTATTTCAGATTTCCAGCAGCCACAGAATCTTGCTTTTATCATTGAATGGAGGAACAGGCTTGAGGGACTAAGTAGCCTTCTCCTGTTCCTATGTTCCCACGTGGGACTGCTGGCATTTCATATTAAGTTCCCCTGTTGGTAAGGAGGAGCAGGAGTGCTCCACACTAACTCATGAGGTAGCCTAGAACCTTGACTCTGATTGTGTTCAGAGTCCTCCCAGCCCTTGGCGCTCAATATGACTGATAAGGGAGCGATCCAACAGAATGGTCCCTCCTGCTGTCCAGCTCCTGCTGCTGCTCCAGGTAGTGGCCCTTTTAAAATCAGGGTCTAACTATTCTCATATAGATTCCTTTACCTCCTTTTTGGTAGAAATGTGTTAATGCCTTCTTAAAATATCGGACGGTAGAAGATCTTATGCACTCATCGACTGCTCATAGCATCAAAGGTAGCTTTTAGCCTTACAAGGCACATCCAGTGAAATACAGCTGCTGTTAGGTTATCTTCGATGGGATCAGATCCTTCAATCCCAGTATCACATAGAGCAGCTTAGTTCTCTAACATTAAATCCTCGTAGCATTGGAAAATCTCCACCTGGGGATGGACAGAATGCCAGTTTTCACTCAACCCGTGAGCCGTTAACAACCAGACTGTAAGGCTGCTTCAACAAATGAAAAATAAGGAATTCAGTTAGAGGTATATAACAACGGACTCCTGCAACAGAAGGATAAACCTAACGATAGCCAATGATCCAAGAGGAGCAGATGCTGCTGGGAATTTGGGCTTGCGAAACGAGAAAGAAAGCTCCACTAATGATACTGCATTCAAATAAGGTTTCAGAAATTCTGTGGAACAGTCTTTAGTGCTAGTTTCCAACTCTGCCCTTCACTTTTGAATTCAATTCCCAGCCCTGCTCATTACCACATTCTACTCGTCAATCAACCGAGCTCAGTTTCTGATGCTGTTTGCCGGGCTCCCAGGGCATTGCCTCATTTTCTTTCCTTTGTGTGGACAGAATTAGTCGAAAATAATGTTTAATTTTGTTTCGAGCACACTGCTTGGTAAGACTAGCTCCCCTACTCTCACCCCGCTCCTAGGTTTCTTCCACTGCCCTCCTTTTTGATGAGGTACTAATAGATCCTTAATGCTGCGCAGAAAGTTTGTTTTCCTCCATTGCGATAATCTTCTTTTCATACTGTTTCCACAAGGATTATAAGTTAATGCAGCTACACGCGTCCATTTGAGGGTAGAATTAAGAAACAGCTGTTCTTTGACTGAATACATATGTTCTGTGCAGGCGTTCTAGTAGTGAATCAGTGAAAGCTTTCCCCACACCTCTTGCGTGTAATGGTTCAGTTAAGGGTCACGTTCCAGACTTTCATGCCTGTTGGGGCCTGTATTGACCATTTTCAGTCATACTACACCAGGATTGGGATGCCTCAAAGTTAGTGAGGGAGTGCAGAGTGGAGGCGATGAGGAACAAGTGCTAACTGGGGAATTTGGTGCAGGTGGGTATTTGGTGAGGAGGGGAAAGGAGGTGCTGCTTTTTATTCCATTTTTTTCAGCCTCCAATAGCTCGTGAGTGTTGAAAGGCATTAATTAGCTGAGCAGGTAGGTGAATTGTTGGTGAGTTTTTAAGATTTTATTCCTCTAAACTGGAGCAGGGGTTTAAATCAGTACTTGGGAGATATAAGTATTGCATTAAATTTAAAGCTTAAGTAGTTAAACTACTTTTTAAAAAAAATACATATAACAGTTGAATGACATTTCTAAAGTTGAAATCTAATTAGATAAATAAAACACAAAAAAAATGGAATGGCAGGTGATGTGTTGCAGCTGTGTCACGTGGGAGCTGTTACCAGTGTGATCCATAGTAACCACATGGCCAGTAAGTGTCTACAGCTTGAGGAACTTAGGCTCTGAGTTAATGAGCTGGAATCTGAGCTTCGGACACTGAGATGCATCAGGGAGGGGGAAAGTTACCCAGGTATTTTGTTCCAGATGACAATCACACCCCTTATGACTTCTGATTTGGTCAACGGTCAGGGACTTGAAAGGCTCTTGGGCGGGAATACATAATGAGGTAAAAACAGAAAATGCTGGGAAAAACTCAGGAGGTCTGGTGGCATCTGTGGAGAAAGAAACAGAGTTAACGTTTCGAGTCCATACGACTCTTCTTCAGACCTTGGTAGACAGACCGCCAGCTCAAATGAACACTGCTTGTAGGAAGCACTGAGAGCGGAAAGGGTGCAGATTGAACTCTGGGTGGAGGGCTTCAACACCCATCACTGAGAGTGGCTCTGTAGCACCACTACAGTTGGCAACAGTACTTAGAAATAATCTGCTCACCAATGCTCGGTTTGGGTTCTGCTAGGATCACTCAGCTCCAAACCTCATTATAGCCTTGGCTCAAATATGGACAAAAGAGCTGAGGTGAGAGTGACTGCCTTTGACGCCAAGGCAGCATTTGACCAAGTGTGGCATCAAGGAGCCCTAGCAAAATTGGAGTCAATGAGAATCAGGGGGAAAGCTCCCCACTGGTTGCAGTCATATCTAGCACACATGAAGATGGTTGAGGTCAATCATCTCACTTCCAGGACCTCACTGCAGGAGTTCCTCAGGGTAATGCCCTAGGCTCAACCATCTTCAGCTGCTTCCTTCCATCATAAGGTCAGAAGTGGGGATGTTCGCTGATCACTAAGTGGGATAAATTTTGAACAAATCTAGCAACACAAGACTGGGCAACCATGAGGCACTGTGGGCCATCAGCAGCAGAACTGTACTCAACCACAATCTGTAATCTCATGGCCCAGCATATCCCCCACTCTATCATTAGCACCAAGCCAGGGGATCAACCCTGGTTCAATGAAGATTGTAGGAGGGCATGCCAGGAGCAGCACCAGGCATACATAAGTCTGAGGTGTTAACCTGGTGAAGCTATAACACATGACTACTTGTGTGCCGAACAGCACAAGCAGCAAGCGATAGACAGAGCTAAGCAATTCCATAACCAACCGATCAGATCTGAGCTCCGCAGTCCTACCATATCCAGACGTGAATGGTGGTGGACAGTTAAACAACTCACTGGAGGAGGAGACTCCACAAATATCCCCATTCTCAACGATGGGGGAGCCCAGCTCATCAGTGCAAAAGATAAGGGCTGAAGCATTTGCAACAAACTTCAGCCAGAAGCACTGAGAGGATGATGGCCTCCTCTGGAGGTCCCCAGCATCACAGATGCCAGTCTTCAGCCAATTTGATTCACTCCATGTGATATCAAGAAATGGCTGAAGGCATTGGACACTGCAAAGGCTATGGGCCCTGACAATATTCCAGCAACAGGACTAAAGACTTGTGCTCCAGAACTTGCCACGCCCCTAGCCAAGCTGTTTCATTACTGCTACAACACAGGCATCTACCCGGCAAGGTGAAAAATTGCCCAGGTATGTCCTGTACACAAAAAGCAGGACAAATCAAACTCAGCCAAATACTACCCCATCAGTCTACTCTCCATCGTCAGTAAAGTGATGGAAGGCGTCATTGACAGTGCTGTCAAGTGGCACTTGCTGAGCAATGACCTGCTCACTGACACTCAGTTTGTATTCCACCAGCATCACTCAGAGCTCCTGACCTCATTACAGCCTTGGTTCAAACATGGACAAAAGAGCTGAACTCCTGAGGTGAGGTGAGAGTGACTGCCCTTGACATCAAGGCATCATTTGACAGAGTGTGGCATCAAGGAGCCCTAGCAAAACTGGAGTCAATGGGAATCAGCGGGGAAACATCTCCATTGGTTGGAGTCATACCGAGCACAAAGGAAGATGGTTGTGGATGTTGGAGGTCAGTCACCTCAGTTCCACGACATCACTGCAGGAGTTTGTCAGGGTAGTGTCCTCGGCCCAACCATCTTCAGCTGCTTCATCACTGACCTTTCCTCCATCATAAAGTCAGAAGTGGGGATATTCGCTGATGATTGCACAATGTTCAGCACCATCCATGACTCCTCAGATTCTTAGGCAGTCTATGTCCAAATGCAGCAAGACCTGGACAATATCCAGTCTTGGGCTGTCAAGTGGCAAGTAACTTTCACGCCACACAAGTGCCAGGCAATGACCATCCCCAACAAGAAAGAATCTAACCATCACCCCTTGAAATTCAATGGCATTATCATTGCTGGATCCCCCACTATCAACAACCTAGGGACTTCCATTGACCAGAAGCTGAACTGGACCAGCCATTATTAATATTGTGGCTACAAAAGCAGGTCAGAGGCTAGGAATCCTGTGCAAATACGTCACCTGCAATGTCCCCAAAGTCTGTCCACCATCTACAAGGTATAAATCAGGAGTGTGATGGAATACTCTCCACTTGCCTGGATGAGTGCAGCTCAAACAATATTCCGGAAGCTTGACACCGTCCAGGGCAAAGCAGCCCGCTTGATTGGCACCCCATCCATTCACTCTCTCCACCACGGAGGTGTGCACCATCTACAAGATGAACTGCAGGAACTCACCAAGGCTCCTTAGACAGCACCTTCCAAACCCAATACCACTACCACCTAGAAGGACAAGGGCAGCAGACATGTAGGAACACCAGCACTTGGAAGTTCCCCTCCAAGCCACTCACTATCCTGACTAGGAAATACATAACAAAAACAGAATTACCTGGAAAAACTCAACAGGTCTGGCAGCATCGGCGGAGAAGAAAAGAATTGACAAATACATCGAAATACATAGGAAATACATCGCCATTCCTTCACTGTGGCGTGCCAAAATCAAATTAACAATGCACTTAGAAAAGCATAATATGATAAGAACAAGTCAATATGGTTTCACGAAAGGGAGATCCTGTTTGACAAATTTATTAGAGTTTTTTGAGAATGTAACTAGTAGAGTAGATAAAGGGAACTAGTAGTACACTTTGATTTCCAAAAGACATTTGGTAAGTTGCCACACAAGATGAGGGCTCATGGAGTTGGAGATGATATATTAGCATGGATAAATTGGTTGCTGACAGTACCAAGCTAATTGGATGCCTAAGTGAGTGGGCAACAAGGTGGCAGATGGAGTATAATGTGGGGAAGTGTAAGATTGTTCACTTTGGTTGTAAGAATAAGAAAGCAAAATACTTTTTTAAAAGGCATGAAATGTAAATATGGATGTTCAGAGGGACCTGGGTGTACTTGTACAAGGAACACAGATTAGCATGGAGGTACAGCAAGTAATTAGGGATGCAAATGGCATGTTGACCTTTATTGCAAGGGGATTGAAGTATACGAATAAAGAATTCTTCCTACAATTCTACAATATTTTGGTGAGACCACACCTGAAATCGTGTGTACAGTTTTGATCTCTATATTTAAAGAAGGATATTCTTGCATTGGAGGCGATACAGTGGAAGTTGACTGGGTTGGTTCCAGGGGCAAGGAGGTTGTCCTATGGTGGGAGGCTGAGTGAAATAGGTTTATATTCTCTGGAGTTTAGAAGAATGACTGATGATCTCATTGAAACATAAAGGAGTCTTAAGGGATTTGACAGGGTTGATTCTAAGATGTTGTTTCCCCTGCCTGGGGAAACTAGAATGAGGCAGTACAGTTTCAGGATAGGGAGCCGATCATTTAGGGTTGAACTTTCTTCACATTAAGTGTGTGAACCTTTGGAATTCTCTATTCCAGAGGATTGTGGATGCGCCATCATTAAATATAATTTAATTAAGGCCGAGATGGACAGATTTTTGGTCTCTCAGGGTTAAAGGGATGTGAGGAGCAAGTGGGAAAGTGGAGTTAAAGTTCAAGATCAGCCATGATCATATTGAATGGTGGAACAGGCTTGGCGAACCATATGGTCTCCTCCTCCTCCTCTTTCTTATGTTCTTATGTGCCCTGGGCTGACACTTACTCCTAAGCCCTGAGCCCCATTCCAGAGACTAAGGACACAAAAATCGAGACTGACGCTGTTATACAGTACTGAAGGAGTGCTGCATTGTCGAGATGTTGGGTGGGATTTTCCGCACCCGCCTGCCGCTGGGATCTTCTAGTCCTGCCGCAAGTCAGTGGACTTCCGGCTGGGGCGTCTCCTCACCCGCGGTGGGTCCCACCCACGACGGGACCGGAAAACTCTGGCCCTTGTCTTTCAGATGAGATGTTAAACCAGGGCCCTGTGCTTCCTCTGGGGTGAACGTAAAGGATCCTGTGGCACTATTTCAAAGACGAACCAGGGAGTTCTCCTCAGTGTCCTGGCCTATATTTATCCCTCAATGAATATCACAAAAAAAATCAGATTATCTGTTCATTATCACATTGCTGTTTGTGGGAGCTTGCTGTGCGCAAATTGACTGCCACGTTTCCTACATTACATCAGTGACTATCCGCTGTATTGGCTGTAAAGCTCTTTGGGACATCCTGAGGTCATGCAAGGTGCTATATAAATGCAGGTCTGTTTAGGGAGGCATTCAAACCATAGTCAGATTCTACAAACTCACCAAAGGCAGTATCAGTCAGGCAATTCAAACATACCTTTGTAAAAGTAGAACAGTCTTGTGAAATGAGTCAGGGGATCAAAATGGATTCTCGTTTCCTTGTTTCCAGCTGTGAGGTTTTTGTTTTTAGGTCCTGTAACAGCGTAGGCATTATGTGAGACATTGACTCAAGGCTCAGTCTGCACTCTCAGATGAAAGGAAAAGTCCCAAGGTGCTATTTCGAAGAAGACCCCATGGGAGTTCTCCCATTTATCCCTCAGCTGTCATCACTAAAAAAAAAAATAGTCAAAAGTCCTTGATATTTGTGGGAGCTTGCTGTGCATAAATTGGCTGCCGCATTTCCTCCATCACAACAGTGACTGCACTTCGCAAACACTTCACTGGCCGTAAAGCGCTTTGGGGCAACCTGAGGTCATGGCAAACAATATATGAATGCAAGTTCTTTCTCTTTGTTTTAGTTAGATCCATGAATATGGAACCAGCATATATGTTTGAAAATGAGTTAGTTGACAGGATCTAGTCACAAAACGCCTGATTGTTAATTCCAGAGGCTCTCAGAAACTCGACAGTAAATGATTCCTCCAGCCCCCAGGCGATGATTTTGACAAATGTTTTGCTTCCAGGTTCTGTCACAGGGCTTTGTTTCTGCAGAGTGTGGTGCTTATGGATCCATCCTACCGGCAGCTCTAAGAAAGGAGAAAGGTCTTTAAGTGAATTAGAATGGTTTTAAACCAGAGTGATCGATCAAATAAATTCTGACCACTTTAATTGGTTTCACTAAATTTAATTGGCTGTAATTTCACGACGATACGTTTGATTTAGCTGACGAATCTGCCCCTCTGAGGAATATCATGACATTATAGCATAGCCATAACAGTTGATTTTACACAATTACAGTGTGTGAAAGCAATAATTTAATATATTAAGAACTTTAATGATTTTTAAGGCAAGTCATTGCACATTATGATCTCTGAAAGTGCTGAAATTATTCTTCAAGGCAATTTATCACAAGATTATAGTAAATGATGTGTTGAAGATCATTTAATAACAGCATGGTTGTGCTGGAGTGGTTGCACAGAAAACATGGACATTATGGATCTGCCCTTTGGGTGTCTGGTGAAAAGCAACTCTTCACGGTGACTGAAACTGTTTGGAAGAAACGTTTGTGTAGGACTGGAGAGTGTAATAGTCGGGGCTAAATGCACATCTGGCCAGGAAATGATGTCATACAGAATAAAATCCTGAAAAATAAATCAGGGAGAGAATTTAACAAGGCTCAGGCCTAATCAGTAATCCTAACAGACCAAAGCCTGATTGCACTGTTCTCTCTTATTGCACATTGTTTCTGATCCATGAAGAAGGCAGGCTGAACATCTGTGAGTTACCTAGCTTATGAAACGTAGGAAGATCAGTCTCAAAGCACACAGCGCACAGCACACAGCACAAGCAGCATACAAGGGGAATAGAGTTTCCGATCTGGGT
This sequence comes from Carcharodon carcharias, assembly GCF_017639515.1. Classification (NCBI taxonomy): domain Eukaryota; kingdom Metazoa; phylum Chordata; class Chondrichthyes; order Lamniformes; family Lamnidae; genus Carcharodon; species Carcharodon carcharias. Next base: position 161,164,725 of record NC_054475.1, on the reverse strand, counting down.
ACAACTGGAAAAATTCACCCAAAATGTGCTTGAATTTACGCTGGTTAGACTTCATGTTTCTGCCAAAATTTGTTTGCATAATCACAAACATAAAATCTTCCATGGGTCAGCATAACCAGATAGTGTAATTGAACATGATCATGTCTTCTTTTTTCCCTCTCCCTTTAGAAATGACTTTTAATGGATTTCATTGTGATAACCTGGTGCAGTTTTATTAATTCAGCTTGAAAGCGGGTTTATCGAAGAAATAAGCATTTTTAATAAAAGCATCCAGTCCTTCACTAATGAATACATGATATAAAGTCACTGGAAATGCATTTAAAAAAAAACTATACTGAATCATTTAATATTTCATTGGTGCACACTCGTCAGTTTGCTAGTAAATTAAATATTTATTGATATGAAAGTATCTTGTTAAACATGCCAACTAGGGCATGTGTGCTCAAGAAAATGAGTGCCATTTGAAGAGCCTCCAGATGAAATGTCACAATTTCAACCTTTGGGAGTAGACAGTTTGTGAGGGGGGCTTTATCTGAGTCAATTAAAGCCTGAACCAGTGCAAAAGCTAATGGGAAACATAAACATGAGCAGTTTTGGGTTCTATGAGGGGAACATAGTCCAGTAACATACCCACTATACTAGCAAACCAGCAACCTGGACTAATGACCAGAAGGCATACCTACATGATGTGGACTGTAGTGGTTCAAGAAGGCAGCTCCCCACCAGCTTCTCAAGGGCAATGGAGGAATTGGGGGGTGGGGGGGGGGTGGTTGTGGGCACTTAATGCTGACCTAGGCATTAGGCGTGAAAGATTATTTAAAAAGCTCAAAACTGACTGGCAGCGAGGGAGTTTAATTTCAATTAATTTTATAAAATTTACAATAAAAAAAACCATCACCAGTAATAGAGAAATGGCGAGAATAATATAAAAACCCGTCTGGTTCACAAATGTTCTTGAGGGAAGGAAATCTGCCGGTCATACTCAATCGGGCCTACATGTGATTCCAGACCCACAGCAAACTGGTTGACCTTTAACTGCCCTCAGAAATAGCATAGCAGACCATTCAGTTGTATTCAAGAAGGTGGCTGACCAGCGCCTTCTCATTGGCATTAGGGTTGTGCAATAAATGCTGGCCTTATCAGTGATGCCCACATACAATGAACGAGTATTAAAAAAAAGCTAACATGTGCTTAAGATCCCCCCCAGTTTTTGTGGTGCTCCAGCCCATTCCATCCGGAATGTGCTGAAATTCCTGACGATAACAAATGGAAACTCAACCCCAGCGTGTGCTTTTTGCAAACGGCTTGGTTAAATAAGTGTCAGTTATTGAAGTGAAGAATGAATAGTCCCTGGCACTTAAGGAACAGTATCAATAGAGTACTCAAATGATTTGATCTGAAGAGAGCTCAGATGATACTTAAAGGTGAAGTATTGAATTTCTCGACAGTGACTAAAGCCATAATGAAATCTGAGCTCCAACACAGTTGGGATTCACATTTCTTTGCTGGTGTTACCAAAAACTCCTAAAAGTAGTACAATAAAATAAAATCAAAAGGCCAAATCAAAACAATAGGGCAGTATTTCATTCCATTTATGGTTATTGTCAAAATATTTTAAACCGTTGCCAGGAGTCTCATCAAATTTCTTGGAATCTGTTTAGTTCTGTAAGTTTTGAAGCAAGTCAGTGATGCTACCGTTAGTGGAGTTAGCGTGAGAATGTGTGGCTGCAAGGTGCAAACTCTTGTTAAACATTTAGGCGTTGACTTTCCAAAGACAGCTTTCCTTACTCTTTATGCCATCATGGCCCTAACTTCAAGCAAAGGTTCACAGATGCAACCCCCGTCCCCACCACCCCAACCCGCCCCCTCCAGCCTGAGAATAATATTGTCAGGTTACCGTTTCTCCACTGACATTCTTTTGAGGGTGTGGCTGAGCATCAACAGGATTGCCAAGTCCACCCGTTGATGTTTTTGGAAATGACTGGGCTAACTCTCCTCTTCTTTCTTTTAGCAGCATCACCTTGCAGAATTCCCACGGCGCAGGCTCTGGCCATTCCAGCGGCGGATGCAGCAGCTCCAGCGAGTCCGGGAGCAGCTCAGAATCTGACTCGGACAGTGAAAGCAGCTCCAGTGACAGTGAGTGCAATGAGGACTCACGCAGTGCAACACCAGAGGTATGGGACGCTCCAGTCTAACTAGACAGCTACAGATAGGAATGACTCATTCTTGAATGCATCCTGCAGATTTTTGGCTTACTTCCACCACCCAGAGAGAAGAGGGCAGGAGGCACATGGGAACACCACCACCTTTAAGTTCCCCTCCAAGTCATACACACCATCCTGACTTTGAATTATATTGCAGCTCCTTCACTGTCGCTGGGTCAAAATCCCTCCCTATAGCACTGTGGGTGTACCTACACCACATGGACTGCAGCAGTTCAAGGGGAAGGCTGATTGCTGCCTTCTTGAGGACAACTGGAGGAGGAAAAATAAATGCAGGCCTTGCCAGTGATGCCCATATCCTAAGTATGATCATTATTAAAGCCTATTCAGTTGAATATTTTATCGTTTGTTTTCGGGTAACACAGTCATCCTGTCAGGTATTGTCTATCCTTAGATACCCTGATAAGGTATTAATGGGTCTTTTACTTGAGTTGCTATATCTTCATGCTGATGAGTCTCCCACAAAAGGTCAGGAATTCCCAGAATTTTGATGCAGTGCCAGCAAAGGAAAGATGATATACATGTCTGAGTCAGGATGGCGTTGGATTTGGTGCTGCCACGATGTTGCTGTATTTGTCCTTCTAGGTAATAAAGGTTGCAGGTCTGCCAAATACTGTTGAAGTATATAAACGTCTGCCTCATGCCTTTTTGCTCCACCTCTTCCACATTCCCCTCTGATTTTTCTTGTGTTACTGCTCCTTAACTGCCATACTACAGGTCCATTGGTGGCAGCAATGACCTTCCATGCTCAGTTGCCATTCTTACTTCATGAGCCTGGGCATAAATTCATTTAAGCAAGTGACCGTCACCCCTGAGCCCTTATTCTCTTCTCATTCCAGTCGCCCCACTGGGGGTGGGGGTTGGGAAGTGGAGGGGGGGGGCGGTGCGGGATCCCATGGGGGGATTCCACATGGATGTGGAAACATTGGCTAATCCCTCTGCCAGATCAGTCATTGTAGCCTTCAACGAAGATCAACAAATTCAGCACAGGTCCAGTGAAAACCAAGACCCTCCTGGATGGTATAGCTTACCTGCTACACCAGGTACCCAATGAACCTGTCAAGCTGCTGAACAACTTTGGTGGGGATATGCAAGCGCTGTGCAAAGAGGCTTCTTTCTGTCACCAGTGACAATAAAGGCATATTTGGCTATTCACTTTTTGGGACAGTCACAAAAATATGGACACTATGATGGTACTTGGTCTATATAAGACCATTTCAGTAGGAGTTTTGCTCTTTCACAGGGAATGTGTGAACAGTACATTTAAATGAGTTAAGCTGTCGGTGTTGAGTTGGTGCACAACTGATATCCATCCTGCAAAATGCTTTATAAAGGAAGAGACGACTTGCACTTTAATGGCATTTTTCATGAGCTCAAGGCACCCCAGAGGGCATCCTCGACCAATGAAGGAGGTTTTAAAGTGCACTCGCTGTTGTAATACAGGAAATGTGGCAGCCAGTTTATGCACAGCAAGATCCCACAAGCGGCAATCAGCTAAAGTATAGGGTTATAAGCCCAGAAATTGAGAGACTTGATCTCGGCACAGAGTCTTGCAGAGGTCACTTGTAGGGATGGGCATTTTGAAAGCGCTAGAGTCCTGAGCAGTGATTTTAATGGCCACTGAAGGCAGGACAGCTTTGAATCCTGGAGGGACCTTTCCCAAAGTCAGGAGAATTTTATGGAGGTGACACGGGCCTTGGCTGCTGCTGGAGAGCCAGCCGGAGGCACGCGTTGCCTCGTCTGGGAAGGCCCACCGATATCATGTGCCAGTCAGGCAGTTGAGAGGTCACAGGCTGGCCTTCCACGGGGTTAGGACCCCGGAGGCAGGAAGTCCTGCCCGCTGAGAAGCTGGCAGCTCTTTTACCCAGCAGCGCTACTGGGGTGGGGGGGGGGGGCAGTGGCTGCCGCCTGAACGATACCCATTGGATACCCAGGGTAGCGGAGTGACCCAGGCCAGAAGTGAGTGATTGACTGATGGCATGAGGGGTTTCGTGGGGTGATGGAGGAGGTGGCCAAAAGGGGGGGTCAGCAGCAAGGGCAGGGGCGTGAATCTCAGGCGCCGCCCCCCCTTACCCCCTTCCAGGTTGTTTTTGAACAAGCTTCCCCAGGGAGGCCGTGAGCAATCCGCACGGGTTTACAGGTCGCGCTCCCTCCCCTCCCTGACAGGCCTGCCCGTCACAGGGTTAGTAATGGCAGTGATGGCAAGTGGCTCTTAGCTAGGCATTAATTGCCCACTTAAGGGACTCAATTGACGGAGGAGCAGGAAGTCCATCCACAGGCCTTGCTACCACAGACTTAAGGGGGCGGGTTGGGGGGGGGGGCAGGCAGGAGCGTGGCTGGGTCCCACCACCCTCCAGCCCAATTAAATGGCCCCTGCAAGCAAACCCGCCATGGGGGAGGGCATAAAACACTGCCCCTGTGTGTCTACTGGCAGTCAGGAGTCAAATTTAACTATTCTACTCAGGCCTTTTGGATCTTGAGATATTCTCCTTACAAAACTAATGATTACCAGGTGCAAACTAAGTTGCCAGAATTCCCAGCACAGAAACAGGTCAACCAACCTGTGCCAGTGTTTGTGCTGCACACGCGTCTTGGCAAGTGCCCTGTGTATCTGATTCTCCCAGCAAGCGTAGACCTACCCAGCAGCAGAGCCTTGCGATTTTCGATTCTAGTCTCATTTTATAATTAAAGTTATGAAGGGGTTCAATAGGGTGGATGTAGAGATGGGTCCGGAATTTTCCAGCAATCCCTCCGCGGAGAGGCCAGCCAGCCATTGAAATCTCCGACCGGAAGATCCCGCCGGCGTGAGGGGCTGGAAAATTCTGGCCGATGTTTCTGGTAGTAAGAAAGTCTAAAACTGGGGGGCTATAAATATCAGATTTCAATTGTGAACAGTGTGTGATCATTTGGGTGTGTAATGGACAATATATGACCAGGCTGATGTGTAATGGACAGTGTGTGATTTGGCTGGTGTGTAACAGACAGTGAGAGATCGGGCAAGTGTGTAACAGACAGTGTGTGATTGGGTGGGTGTGTAGTAGTGTGTGATTGAGTGGGTCTGTAATAGACAGTATGTGATTGGGTGGGTCTGTAATGGTCAGTGTTGTGATTGGGTGGGTGTGTAGCAGTGTGTGATTGGGTGGGTCTGTAATAAACATTATGTGATTGGGTGGGTTTGTAACGGTCAGTGTGTGATTGGGTGGGTGTGTAACAGACAGTGTGTGATTGGGTAGGTGTGTAATGGACAGTGTGTGATTGGGTAGGTGTGTAATGGACAGTGTGTGATTGGGCGGGTCTGTAACAGATACTGTGTGATTGGGTGGCTGTGTAACGGACAGTGTGTGATTGGGCGGGTCTGTAAAAGATAGTGTGTGATTGGGTAGGTGTGTAACGGACAGTGTGTGATTGGGCAGGTCTGTAACAGTGTGTGATTAGGTGGGTGTGTAACGGACAGTGTGTGATTGGGTGGGTCTGTAACGGTCAGTGTGTGATTGGGTGGGTGTGTAGCAGTGTGTGATTGGGTGGGTCTGCAATAGGCATTATGTGATTGGGCGGGTCTGTAACAGATAGTGTGTGATTGGGTAGGTGTGTAATGGACAGTGTGTGATTGGGCGGGTCTGTACAACCATCGGTATGGAATCGGAAAGGTGTGTAACGGGCAACTTTTGGTCTTGTTTCTGCTCCTTGCAATGCTGAATTTTTCCCCTAGCGTTTCTCAAATTATGAGTCAGGAAGTAATGAGTGGATCTGCTTACTGTTTGCTAATATGAAGCAACATTTTCTCTTGCTTTTTTTCAGCCTGAACCACCATCTACCAATAAATGGCAGTTGGATAAATGGCTGAAAGTCCATTCACACAACAAGACCATCATTAACAACCAAACCGAATGCGATGGACTCAGTGATTCTCAGTCTCAAAGCAATCAACAGAACGATGAAGAGATCAAAGGGAAGCAGGCGATTTCACTGCCCCAGCCAGATTCCAAAGATCGGGTTTTACTCAGCCCCATCAGGGAGAAAGCTAAACCAAGGACTGCACAGAAAACCCCGGAAGGAAAGAGCGGGAAACAAAAGTCCCCCGTACCCAATGAGCCAGCTGCACCGAGGAGGACCACAGGTAAAAAGCAGCCCAGGAGAGCGGAATGCACCCCCAACTTGGAGGAACAGAACTGGGCCAAGCCAAATAACCCCTGCAGCGCTCCCAAAGAAAGAGAGGGTCGAGCTACAGCAGAACAGCCCAAAGCAAAGCCCAGAGCAGCCAGTAACAAAACAGGACCTAGGAAAGAGCCAAGGACTAGCACAGTGCCCGTTGCTGACAAGAAAAAGCACAGGATGCCTGGCAAGATTGTGCCTAAATCGAGAGAGTTTGTGGAGACAGATTCGTCTGATTCCCACACGGATCAAGATGAACACGTGCCAGTGAAAATCTCAGCGAGTTCTGCAGCCACAACAAACTCGCTCAAACCTAAGGACAATGAGAGCATCAATAACTGCCCGAGCAATGCTTCAGTTGACCAAGTTACTACCGACTTGGAGGAACCTTCATTTTCGCCTCTTCCGCTGCCACAAAACGAACTTCTTTCGCCCCTGAGAGACTACGAGGAAATTAAATCGCTTTGGGTGAAATTTGATCTCAGTCTCTTGTCCAGGATTCCTGGTCAAACCCCAGCAGAGACAGTTCCAACCAAGGCAGAGATAAGACAGTCCAATAGTAAATACAACTATCAGTCCCCTACTCCTGTGACAGATAAAAACTCCATCAAAACAAAACGGAAACACAAGGTTAGTGGCCTTTTTGGAGCAGGCACCCAGAAAGAAAACTGAGAGTGAAAATTCACAAGTACAGTAGAGGTACAATAGCACAGTGGTTACATCACTGGACTAGTAATCCAGAGGTCTGAACTCATGATCTGCAAAGACATGAGTTTAAATCCCACCATGGCAGCTGGAGGAATTTAAATTCAATTAATTAAGTAACATCTGGAAATTCTTTCTTAAAAAAGCATCAGTAATGATGACCATGCATTTTAAAAGCCTGTTTGTTTCACCAATGTCCTTTTGAGTGAAGTATATTGGCTGTCCTTTCCCAATCTGGCCTACCTGTGACTCTAGACCCACAGCAATGGTAGGCAACTCCTAACTGCCCTCTAAAATGGCCTAGCAAAATGCTCAGTTCTATTCAAGAAGGCGGCTCACCACCACCTCCCCAAGGGCAGTTAACAACAGACGATAAACGCTGGCCTAGCCAGTGATGCCCACATCCCATGGATGAGATGAAAAAGGTTAAGAATCATTCAAACAATAGCACTTAAAGGAATGGGCTGTTTAGTATATTGAAAGGATTTGATGGGGTAGATATGGAGAAGCCTGTTTGTTGTGTGACTTTAGAACTCTCTGCCTCCGAAGGTGGTGGAGGTGGGGGTCATTGAATATTTTTAAGGCAGAGATAGATAGATTCTTGTTAGGCAAATGAATCAAAGGTTACCGGAAGCAGATGGGGACGTGGAATTCGAAATGCAAACAGATCAGCCATGATCTGATTGAAAGACGGAGCAAGCTCGAGGGGCCGAATGGCCTACTTCAGCTCCTATTTCCTATGCTCGAAGGTACTTGGGGGAGGTAGTGGTGCAGCGGTATTGTCACTCACTAGTAAGCTACAGACCCAGGGTAATGCTCTGGGGTTCCAGTTTCGAATTGTGCCGCAGCAAAGGGCGAAATTTGAAATCAATAAAAATCTAGAATTAAAAATCTGATGATGACCGTAAAACCATTGCCTATTGGCATAGAAATCCATCTGGTTCACTAATGTCCCTTAGGGAAGGAAATCTGCTGTCCTCACCTGGTCTGGCCTATATGTGACTCCAAATCCACAGCAATGTGGTTGACTCTTAGATGCCCTCTGAACAAGAGCAATTAGGGATGGGCAATAAATGTTGGTCCAGCTAGTGATGCCCACATCCCATGAATGAATAAAAAAAACTTCCTTTAGTGGTAGAATCAAGAACAAGGTGACATAATCTTCTAATTAGAACTAGGCCAGTCAGGAGCAAAATCAGAAGCACATTTTCACACAAGGGATAACAGGATTTGATAACTCCTTCCTCCAAAAGGCTGTGAATGCTAGGGGTCAATTGGAGCTATCAAGACTGAGATTGATAGATTTTTATTAGATTAGGGTGGCAAGGATATGGAGCAAAGGCAGGAAAGTGGAGTCAAGAAACAGATTGGCCATGATCTGATTGAGTGGCGAAACAGGATCGAGGGGCTGAATGGCCTCCTCCAGTCCCTATCCAATGGCAGTAGCATATCTTCAGAACCATTATTGAGTAACCTGAGATAATCTCAGCCAATCCATTCTCAGGGTTGGAAATGAGATTTTTCCAATCAGGAAAGGAAAGGGGAAAAGGTGTCACTCTCACTACCGCATAGAAACATGCTTGCTCCTAACTTAGGTTTCCAAGGCAACATCTTATTCTTCCGTCTATACTGCTCCTGTACGAACACTGAAAATGTTCATACTAAGTTCCTATAAGCTTTCTAATGTCATGCATAAACTCATGGCATGTTTAAAGGGTGGGCCTAATGCCTGTTTCAAGACCTGTTCCCAAATTTGATCTGACCTGCTGCATTCAAGATGACCAGACTTATTTCTTAAAGCTGGAGGTCCCCACCAAACAGGTGGATTCCTTAAAAAGAACCCTCACTTGAGTGTGGATTCTGCTCCTCCACAGTCATCCTGAAGACTGTTTCCGATCACCTCCACTCTTCCTTGATTAGCTGTGAATTCATGGCCTCCTCAGCAGAGAGCTGCTTGAGGATACACAGCGAGTGTTCATAGCTTGCCAGTCTAAAATAAACCAGGCTTAATATTGGGTGAGCCTCAGGCCCACCTGTTTTGATGCAGGGAGCATTATCTGTGTTCAGTTTGCCCTGGTCTGTCAATTTCAACAGCCTCACACTCCCACCAAATGAAGAGATCTTTAAAAAGAAGGAATTTTAAAGATTACAGAGAGTAAATAGATATGTGGGATTAGCCTCAGTGAATCATGTCAGAAAAGAAACTAGGACAGACTTGGGCAGTGTGAAGTTCTTGGGACAGAAACAGAGACATTTAGACTTAGAACTAAATGAGCTGTTAAACATGGATCCTTCATTATCTCTTCCTAGCAGACTCCCTCTGCGGGTACATGTGTGTACGGTAGCCTCAAGTGGACAAAATTTTTTTTAATTCATTCATGGGATGTGGGTGTCGCTGGCTAGGCCAGCATTTATTGCCCATCCCTAATTGTCATGTTCAGAGGGCATTTAAGAGTCAACCACATTGCTGTGGGTCTGGAGTCACATATAGGCCAGACCAGGTAAGGGCTGCAGGTTTCCTTCCCTATAGGACATTAGTGAACCAGATGGGTTTTCACCACAATCGGCAATGGTTTTGTGGTCACCATCAGACTTTTAATTCCATGTTTTTGTCGGATTCAAATTTCACCATCTGCCGTGACGGGATTTGAACCTAGGTGCCCAGAGAATTACCCTGGATCTTCTAGAATACTAGCCCAGTGACAATCCCACTATTCCACCAGCTCACCCACAAAGCGCGCAGTGCAATTTTCAATGCAGGACAGGCGGGTCCATAGAAACATCCAATGATTTCCACATCTCGTTCTAGCACCATATCACAGGACGCTATCTCCTCCTGGTTACTTTGGACCTTCAAGTCACTGACATTCACAATCAATGTCTTCCTTTCTTTAGCAGATAGAAAACACGGAAACTCTCTGTGATAGCAAGAAGCAACGTGTGGAGAGGGAGATAACCGCCCCTACACTTGTACCTGTCAGTTGCCCTATTAACTCCAGTCACAAGATTCTGAACAGCAAAGAGTAAGTACCTTTCAAGTTCATAACCTTTTCCTTACGTTTTAATACATTTTTTGAAGCCGCTTAATACACTGGGGGATGTTATTTCCTTTCCCATTTGAAATAAGGAGCTAAATTTTACCACCTCCCCCCCACCACCCCCCTACCAATTCCTGCCCCGCAACAATAATACTCTGGGGGCAGCCTAAATGAATGGTGAGTGGGACTTCTGCCCCTCAGTGGAGGGAAATACCACCCTCGAGTGCTGCCAGCCAATCAGATGGTCCGGCAGCTCTAACAGTCCCAGCAGCGCCAGAACTCAGTGGTGGGCGCTGCCGGGACCACAAGTAGGCCCCAAGAAGAAGAGCAGTGGATCCCAGACTAGGGCATGTCCTGCGGCTGTTTGGGTGGGAAAGGATCGGGCATCCTGGGAAGGGAGGTGGGAGGACAGGTTTTGGAGGCAGGCAGGGGGGGCACAAAGGCGGATATCATCTTGGGAGGGGTGGCAGCCCCCAATGTGGCCCCTGAAGGGCATACCCTCCCTTCCTTCCTGCCTTTTAACCAATTGTGTTTAAAAATGGAATTCTAACTCTTGCCCGCTTACCCACACCAACCATATTATGGGAGTGAACAGGAGAATGAGATTATTCTAGGTGTATGTAGAGATAAAGACAGGGATTCATTTGATGGGCCCAATGGCTTTTTTGTGCTCCTGAAACATTCTGCACGTCTATGACTTATCCTAATATTTAACAAATTACCCTGGACCATTCATTCTTTCTTCTTTGCAGACTATCGAAACAGCTGACAAAGCGGGAGAGGAAGTTCCCACCCCCACTGTCGCCATTGCCAGATGAGCCTGAACCCAAGCGACGGAACAGCGAGAGCAACTCCCTCAGCCAGGAGATCAACAGCAACTCCATACCAACCAGTGCCTCACAGTCTTCTGTACAATACAAGCACCGGAAAACTGACAGCAAGTGCTCCTCCCATGCGAAAAACCCCATCGTGAGTTATTGCTATTAATCTCTTCTTGCCAGGGGAGGGACAATGGTGGAAAATACATAGCAAGTCTACCCGTGAAGAGAAAAGGCAGGTTAATGTTTCAGCATGTCAGCTGTGGCCCAATCAGTAGCGTATTCTTACCATTGAGTCCGAAGGCTGTGGGTTTGAGACCCACTCTAGGGTCTTGGAGCTGCAGTACTGAGGGAGTGCTGTCTTGTCAGAGGTGCCATTTTTTAGAAGAGATGTTAACTTGAAGCTCCATTAGCCCTGTAGGGCAGATACAAAAGATCCTGCAGCACTATTTTGAAGAAGAGGACAGGAATTCTCCCCAGTGTTCCAACCAATATTTACCCCTCAACCAATATCTGTTTGTTGGACCTTGCTGTGTGCAAACTGGCTGCCATGCTTCATACATTACAGCAGTGAGTACACTTCAGAAGTACTTCATTGGCTGTAAAGTGCTTTGAGATGTCATGAAAGATACTATATAAATGCAAGAGTTCATTGATAATGGACCTACAGCTAAAACCAGCTCAAAGTTACTTTTTTTTCATTTTAGAAGCTGTGTAACTCGAGCTTTATTTTGTTAAACAGCATGCCCCCAGTAGCTGGCTTTGCATTCCCTTAACCAAATGGAATGAACATTTTTATTTGTTATGAATAATTTCTGCTGAAACTCTTAAAATAAAAGGGATGACGATGGTGTTTCCTAATCTTAACGGCCTAGAACGAAACATGTCTGATTTGATTAGAGAGAACCCAGCAATGTTTTTGATAAATGGTGTGGCACCTTCATACAGAATCCTTCATATTAAGATTATACCTTTGAACTATTCATACATATCACTATTAGAAAGGCTGCACTAGACTCAATTTCTGCTAGCATCTTGGACATAACCTGAATCAATTCTGTTGCTATAGCAACAGCTCAGTTAAGTCTCAGCTATTATCATAATAGCCCTGGCCTGTTCAGTCTCTTCACAAGATGAGGTGATGGTGTTCATTTTCAGGTTTCATTATTTTTTTTTTCAGATTTCCCAGGAATTTTATTTGCTTTTTTTTTTAACAATAATTTAATTCTGCTGATGTTTCTTTTTTTTTGCCAAGTGAGTGAAATCCATATTTTCTGTTGAAAATAGGGGAAAGTTCAGAATTACAAAAGAAAATTCTGGCTAAAGAGCATTTGTTTGTTCACGGGCCTTATAATGACGTTGTGGGATTCTGGCCAGCAAACATACACCTGGAAACCCCAATCTCCGCCGTTTTAATGGAATCATTGACCTTTTTGCAATGAACAGGTCCAGTCTCCACTAAACTGAAAGAGAACTTTCAAGGATGGAATGACTTTTACTGATTGCAAAATTTTCCTTTTCGGGTTGAGTGACTGAATTCTCAAATCCCCGTAGAGACCTGAGCTCGTAAGGCCAATGCTAATTGGAGAATTACAATCGCAGTTATATCTCCCTTTATGAACCGTGCTCCCTTCAGATGTGGCTCCCAACTTGTAGTGTGGGGGCACTATTTCCTAATGTTCCTTAAAAAAAAAATCACAAACTCTGTTTTATGTTACCTCCCCCTTTCCTTTCAATTTTTACTTATCATTTTCATGATTTATCATTTTAATGACTACCATTTCCAATTAGTGCTTATATAACTTAAATGATCATTTGTGTGACTTACATTTGCTTGAGTGGTAAAAGACAAATCAGCACAGATCACACTGGACATGGTCTCCCCTAGAGCAACACAAATGCAAATATCATAAAATCACGTAGCACAGAGCAGGCCATTCAACCTATTGTGCTTATACTGGCTCTTTGAAAGAGATATCCAATTTATCCCATTCCCCCTACATCCTGCTCTTTCCCCATAACCCTGCAAAGCCTTTTATTTTATCCTTTGCAAGTATATACCCAAGTCCCTTTAAAAAGTTATTATTAGATCTGCTCAGTGTGATGTTGCAATCTTTCTGCACTGAATCTTTCTATGATTCTAAGATAAAGAGAATAATGTCTCTATAAAAATGGCAGAAAGTGCATGAGGAGGACCCTGGGTCAGGCAGTCAACAGCACCTAGAGGAGAGTTTGAGAACAGGACCCTGGAACAAGCAGTCAGCAGCACCTAGAGGAGAGTGTGAGAGGAGCACCCTGGAACAGGCAGTCAGCAGCACTTAGAGGAGAGTGCGAGAGGAGGACCCTGGAACAGGCAGTCAGCAGCACCTAGAGGAGAGTGTGAGAGGAGGACACTGGGACAGTCAGCAGCACCTAGAGGAGAGTTTGAGAACAGGACCCTGGGACAGGCAGTCAGCAGCACCTAGAGGAGAGTGTGAGAGGAGGACCCTGGGACAGACAGTCAGCAGCACCTAGAGGAGAGTGTGAGAGGAGGACCCTGGGACAGGCAGTCAGCAGCACCGAGAGGAGAGTGTGAGAGGAGGGCCCTGGGACAGACAGTCAGCAGCACCTAGAGGAGAGTGTGAGAGGAGGACCCTGGGACAGGCAGTCAGCAGCACCGAGAGGAGAGTGTGAGAGGAGGACCCTGGGACAGTCAGCAGCACCTAGAGGAGAGTGTGAGAGGAGGACCCTGGGACAGTCAGCAGCACCTAGAGGAGAGTGTGAGAGGAGGACCCTGGGACAGACAGCAGCACCTAGAGGAGAGTGTGAGAGGAGGACCCTGGGACAGTTAGCACCTAGAGGAGAGTGTGAGAGGAGGACCCTGGGACAGTCAGCAGCACCTAGAGGAGAGTGCGAGAGGAGGACCCTGGGACAGACAGTCAGCAGCACCTAGAGGAGAGTGTGAGAGGAGGACCCTGGGAGAGACAGTCAGCAGCACCTAGAGGAGAGAGTGAGAGGAGGACCCTGGGACAGTCAGCAGCACCTAGAGGAGAGAGTGAGAGGAGGACCCTGGGACAGGCAGTCAGCAGCACCTAGAGGAGAGTGTGAGAGGAGGACCCTGGGACAGGCAGTCAGCAGCGCCTAGAGGAGAGTGTGAGAGGAGGACCCTGGGACAGGCAGTCAGCAGCATCTAGAGGAGAGAGTGAGAGGAGGACCCTGGGACGGGCAGTCAGCAGCACCTAGAGGAGAGTGTGAGAGGAGGACGCTGGGACAGTCAGCAGCACCTAGAGGAGAGTGTGAGAGGAGGACCCTGGGACAGGCAGTCAGCAGCACCTAGAGGAGAGTGTGAGAGGAGGACCCTGGGACAGACAGTCAGCAGCACCTAGAGGAGAGTGTGAGAGGAGGACCCTGGGACAGTCAGCACCTAGAGGAGAGTGTGAGAGGAGGACCCTGGGACAGACAGTCAGCAGCACCTAGAGGAGAGTGTGAGAGGAGGACCCTGGGAGAGACAGTCAGCAGCACCTAGAGGAGAGAGTGAGAGGAGGACCCTGGGACAGTCAGCAGCACCTAGAGGAGAGAGTGAGAGGAGGACCCTGGGACAGGCAGTCAGCAGCACCTAGAGGAGAGTGTGAGAGGAGGACCCTGGGACAGGCAGTCAGCAGCACCTAGAGGGGAGTGTGAGAGGAGGACCCTGGGACAGTCAGCACCTAGAGGAGAGTGTGAGAGGAGGACCCTGGGACAGTCAGCAGCACCTAGAGGAGAGTGCGAGAGGAGGACCCTGGGACAGACAGTCAGCAGCACCTAGAGGAGAGTGTGAGAGGAGGACCCTGGGAGAGACAGTCAGCAGCACCTAGAGGAGAGTGTGAGAGGAGGACCCTGGGACAGTCAGCAGCACCTAGAGGAGAGTGTGAGAGGAGGCCCCTGGGACAGGCAGTCAGCAGCACCTAGAGGAGAGTGTGAGAGGAGGACCCTGGGACAGTCAGCAGCACCTAGAGGAGAGTTTGAGAGGAGGATCCTGGGACAGACAGCAGCACCTAGAGGAGAGTGTGAGAGGAGGACCCTGGGACAGTCAGCAGCACCTAGAGGAGAGTTTGAGAGGAGGATCCTGGGACAGACAGCAGCACCTAGAGGAGAGTGTGAGAGGAGGACCCTGGGACAGTCAGTCAGCAGCACCTAGAGGAGAGTGTGAGAGGAGGACCCTGGGACAGTCAGCAGCACCTAGAGGAGAGAGTGAGAGGAGGACCCTGGGACAGTCAGCAGCACCTAGAGGAGAGAGTGAGAGGAGGACCCTGGGACAGTCAGCAGCACCTAGAGGAGAGTGTGAGAGGAGGATCCTGGGACAGACAGTCAGCACCTAGAGGAGAGTGAGAGAGGAGGACCCTGGGACAGACAGTCAGCAGCACCTAGAGGAGAGTGTGAGAGGAGGACCCTGGGACAGTCAGCAGCACCTAGAGGAGAGTGTGAGAGGAGGACCCTGGGACAGGCAGTCAGCAGCACCTAGAGGAGAGTTTGAGAGGAGGATCCTGGGACAGACAGTCAGCAGCACCTAGAGGAGAGTGTGAGAGGAGGACCCTGGGACAGGTAGTCAGCAGCACCTAGAGGAGAGTGTGAGAGGAGAACCCTGGGACAGGCAGTCAGCAGCACCTAGAGGAGAGTGTGAGAGGAGAACCCTGGGACAGTCAGCAGCACCTAGAGGAGAGTGTGAGAGGAGAACCCTGGGACAGTCAGCAGCACCTAGAGGAGAGTGTGAGAGGAGAACCCTGGGACAGTCAGCAGCACCTAGAGGAGAGTGTGAGAGGAGAACCCTGGGACAGTCAGCAGCACCTAGAGGAGAGTGTGAGAGGAGAGCCCTGGGACAGGCAGTCAGCAGCGTCTAGAGGATAGTGAGAGAGGTGGACCCTGGGACAGACAGTCAGCAGCACCTAGAGGAGAGTGTGAGAGGAGGACCCTGGGACAGTCAGCAGCACCTAGAGGAGAGTGTGAGAGGAGGACCCTGGGACAGGCAGTCAGCAGCACCTAGAGGATCTAGTCTATCTAGAAGATCTAACATCTAGTTTATACTCAAGTGGTAGTAAGGGTAAAATAAAAGCAAAGTTCCATATTCAATTTAGTTAAGATATGTCTGGGGAGATTAGTCCCATTATTTGCACATCCTGCACTATGTGGGAAATCCTAGGTGTCCCTGGCAGTCTGGCTGACCATGTGTGCGGAAGGTGCCTCCGACTGGAGCTCCAGGTTTTAGAACTTGAGCGGCAGCTGGCGTGGGGGGCACTATGGTGCATTCACAAGGCTGAGAGGTTTGTGGATAGCATGTTTCAGGATGTGGTCACCCTGCAGCTTTACGAAGTGCAAGCAGAAAGGGAACGGCCAGCTAGCATGAATTGCGCGCTGAAACATTCAGCGCTGCCTGGGTGGGCCGAGGGAGTCAGTGCATGCGTGCGGGTACGCTCAGTGAAAGCTCCCTGAAGGCACAGAGCTGCCTCAGGGAGCTGAAGATTTTCCACATTAAAAATTAAGTTTTAAAAAATAAGGAAAACATGTCCCCTCATGTGACTCTGTCACACGAGCAGGGACATATTGTAAATGGGTTTTAAAAGACTTTTTTTTTAAATCACTGATCAAACCTCATCGCTCCCGTGGATGAGGTTTCACAAAAAATGCAAAGACCGCTTGGCCTATTCACCTGCCCGCCAACCAAACACCAAACAATTGGACGGGCAGCGAAAAATTACATTTAATTACGTTAACAGGCCTCTTAACTGTTGGCAGGCACGCTGCCACCTCTAGTGTACCTCCGCCAATCGAAATATCGCGAGAGTGCGCGATGACGTCGGGACACTCGCTCGACATCATTGCACACTATTTTACTCCCGTTCGGGTCAGGCGCGTGCTCACCCAACGAGGGAAATATTCTGCCCTATATTTCTCCCCCACCCCCAGTTTTGTGCCCCCACCAAAGTTGAATTTTACCCCCCCTCCCCCCCACCCCGAATATATCCAACCTGAGCTAGCCATTTCCCACAGTGCCCATTTGTAGGCTTGTTTGAGTAACACTGCAACTAAAAGGCCTTTTGAATCCATTGAACTATCCAGTCACTCTCCTCCCTCTCTCCATTGTGTTTTGCTTAATGCACAGAAGTCGGTAATGATGAAATGCTTGATATTTTACAATGTTCAGAATTGTCTTTGGGTGGGGAATGCTTGGCACTACCAAGCAACAAATGTAACTGCCTACTGGGCAGCATGGAATCATTTAGACAAGAAATTGGCACTAAGCAGGGTCAGCTAAGTCCAGCTGAACTACTTAATGGGGTTGTGTTGCAGCCCCTCCAATGCCAAGATCAGTTAGTATTCATTTAATTCCATGCAGAGTTAAGAGATATTTCCTCCATTGGCATTCAAAAGTCAAACACTGAGAAGTGAGTCAGCAATTTGTGTGATCCAAAATAAAAAGCAAAATACCACGGATGCTGGAAATCTGAAATAAAAGCAAAAAGTGTTGGAAATACTCAGCAGGTCTGGCAGCATTGGTAGAGCGAGAAACAGAGTTAACATTTTGAGTTCTGAGCAAGAGTCATATTCGACTAGAAACGTTAACTCTGTTTCTCTCTCCACAGATGCTGCCAGACCTGCTGAGTATTTCCAGCACTTCCTGTTTTTATTTACCTGTTTAACCATTAGCAGCAGTATGTCAGTGGATATACCACTGCCTCAGGGATGGTGGTGATGGACAGGTAAAGGTATGGAGTAGTCAAGCAATGGACTCGCTGTCAACAGGCAATCCCATACTTGCACTAACAAACTTCTCTTCACTGTAGGAGATTGAATCACATCCTAACTCATCAAGCATTAGCCATGAAAATGGCCAGCCACAAGCAGATCCCTGGACATTAATATCCAATGGTCATTCAGAGCCAAGAAGACCTAAATTAACTTTTGATGACACGTGAGTTTTAATCTGTAATCTTAACGTGTAACACTGACACATCTGAAAGCTTTCCTCAGTTGACTGGAATCTTACCTCAAAGTCGGAGGTTGTGGTTCAAGCCCCATATAAGCATAATAGTCAGTGGGGTGAATTTCTATTCCCTTTCGTCTGTTGTGACTTTGACAGAAGAGTCACAGAAATCCTGCAAAACATGATGTAAAACCTAGTTGTTTTCTTTCCATTCTTTCACAGGATGTAGGCGTTGCTGGCTAGACCAGCATTTATTGCCCATCCCTAACTGCCCTTGAAAAGGTGGCAGTGAGCCGCTTTCTTGAACTGCTGCAGTCCCCCTTGCGTTGTGGGAATGCCCACTGTGCCGTTAGGAAGGGAGTTCCAGGATTTTGACCCAGTGACAGTGAAGTCAGAATGGTGTGTGGCTTGGAGGGGAACTTGTCTGTGCAGAACCCAATGTTTCTGGGCCTGTGGCTCTTCTTATGAGTTGCATTCAAGGCTACAATGTTTCCTCCTTGTCTTGGCAACAAAAACTGGGTACAGTTTTGGCTTGGCCAGTGCTCTATACGCTTTGAGCATAACATTTTCTGCCTCGAAATCTACTGATCTGGTGATGTTTTAAACCATTGCTTACATTTCAGTTCAGCAGTACCATCCCAGCTCCTTCCCTTTAGATAAGTTCACTTAAGGCCATTAATTTCCCCTGTAACTGAAGTTAATCTGAACTCCATTATACTGTGCTCAATAAAGTAGCAGGAACCTACTGAAAGCACAGTGCTTATTGAAAGCAGTGGGATACTAAACACTGAGTGCTTTTTCCATCTTGATGAAGTGGTATCAGTGCTGTACTTGCCAAGACTAACATGCTTTGGAACTCAGGGCTGGAACAGATGCAAGGTTTGCTTCAGCTCAGTCCGAGTTGGTCCTTCCGCCTGCCTATTAACAGTCACAGTAGGAGCCTAGCTGTTATGCAAGGGAAGATTAGGAAGCTTGGGAGAGTTGTCTGGCCCTCAAAGGCTAGATGACCTTAATAATAGTGACACGTATATTAATAATAGTGCCGCATGTATTAATAATGGTGGTGCAATATTTAAATAGTGCTCCATGTATTAATAATGGTAGTACATATATTAATAAAGTGTTGCAGATATTAACATAATTGGTGCTTATTCATTCGTGAGATGTGGGTGTCACTACACCCTTTACTCCCTGTCCCTAACTGCCCATAAGAATGTGGGGTTGCAAGCGCGACACTTATTTTTTGGTATAGCCGAATGGCTTGCTAGGTCATATCAGAGGGCAGGTAGAGTCAACTACATTGCTGTGGAACTGAAGTCACACGTAGGCCAGTTGGAGTAGGAATGGCAGATTTCCTTCCCTAAAGAAGGTTAGCAGGGTTTTACGATGAATGTTGTGCATATATGTTTAGTGCTGCTGCTTGTAGCTACTCCTACCAGTTGATCTGCTGTCATGGTATGTCACACCCGTCTGTCTTGCGCATAACTGATGCATCAAGTGGCACGCACGTTAATAGCAGCAATTGTATAAATAATAACGGTTCATATCCCAACAGTAGAGCATGTACTTGTAATAATGCATATGTTAATAGAAGTGTGTAAGGGTAATGGGTTGGGTGTAAGTTAATGTTTACACTGTAGTACAAGTGCAAATCACAAAACGTTGAGCTTAAGCATTAGACAGCAAGTACATTTGTTTTCTTCTATTCAGCTGTTCAGACAGGCTTGCAGTGGTAACAGTGCAGATTGCAAAAACATACTAAATAAAAACAACTGTATCGAAAATGATGCCAGACAATTTTTTTTAGGTGATTATGTTTGGAGCTAGATGGGACAAAATGTTTGCGCAGCTGTCTGCTTTGTCTTTCCGAACAGCAAAGTGTGACTTTACAGCAAGTGACAAGGTGGAGTGGCGGGTGGTTGGTAATGGTGGTGTTGGTGGTGGTGCATTAGACTCAGGGACCCCCTCTGGTGACCTCTGAGAACAGATTACCTTCCCTAGGTGCAATGGAGAGTGGCTGTTCTGCTCTCCAGCATCACAGATGCCTGATTGTGACTGATGATTACTGTTTTGCAGGTCTCATAATGCTGATTACTACATGCAAGAGGCCAAGAAGCTGAAACACAGAGCTGATGCACTGGTAAGATGTTAATTCTTCTTTTTAATGTTTTTTTCTTGTGTCACTGAAATGACATAAATTAATAGTTACAAGAGGAGACTGCTGCTGTATCACTGGTGAGAAGTGAAATTATGTTGCCTCTTGTTGAGATTCACATCACTAAAGTTCTTTTCTTTTTTAATTTTCAGCTTGATAAGTTTGGAAAAGCAGTTAATTATGCAGATGCAGCACTATCATTCATTGAATGTGGAAATGCTATGGAGCGTGATCCATTAGAAGCAAAATCCCCATACACCATGTATTCTGAGACAGTGGAACTCATCAGGTTAATGTCTTTTTGAAGATAATTTTACTAATCATTTTTAAATGATAATTAATAACCTGCTGTGAGAAAATCAAGATAGAAGATTAAGATCTATATGGAGATGTCATATTTCAGAACTTAATTCTTAAAGTGACTTGTAACACATGCCATTTTGTTTGCTCTTAATTTATATATTTTATTAATTTATGATGCTTGGAGTCAACTGAGTAAATACTTGACCAAATAAAGTGCTCAACTTGCTCAAAAGCTATGGGGAATAGTACCCGACTTCAGAAGAACATAGATAGACTGGTGAAATGAAAGTTAACTCAAATGCAAAGTCACATTTTGTTAGGAAGACAGAGGAACAGAAAGACTTGCATTTTTATAGCATTTTTCATGACCACCAAACATCTCAAAGTGCTTTACAGCAATTGAACTACTTTTAAGTGTAGTCACTGTTGTAACGTAGGAAATGCAGCAGACAATTTGCACATAGCAAGCACCCACAAAATATCCAGATAATCTGCTTTTGTGATGTTGATTGAAGGATAAATATTGGAGTCGCATTGTCGTACAGAACTTGAATATTGCTGAAAAGAGAGACATTACTTTTCCTCTTGCATTCATCGGGACAAACACAAGAATGGCAAATTTCAAACAAGCACAACACTTTATACTACAGAAGAAAAGGGTGCTGATTTGTTGGCAAGTTGACTCCAATTGGCCAACACATTTCCTTGGAAAAAGTGAGGGGGAACTATAGGCTCCCCAAGCTCCTGGTTAATTCAAAAAAGGTGCAAGGTCTGAGCATATTCCTTTTGTTTGCAGAGGACAGGTCCCTGCGTTTAAATGTATGTTGCTTCTAGCAAGCATATGAACCCTGTATTAGCTAGACTGATTACCTTAAATTGTTAGTGTAGCTATTAGCACACTCAGGATTGTTCAGCAAGTGCTTCCCAATCACAGAATCACATCTAACAGTGGATGTTTTATTTTGGATTTTGCAAGCCTGCGCAGATTGAGCACAGTCTGTACTCTGCCTATTACAAACAACTGAATTAACATGCTGTTTAATTTGATCAACCGGTCACTGGGAAATATGGCCCTCGTACCTACTGGCATTGCACCGACACTGAAGTTCATTCATGACCTTGCTTGATTGTGTGATAGGGAGAATGCCTTTTTGGATTGGCAGCAGCATCCTGTTGGTGGAAAATACCCCTTGTGTAGGCTCTTCTAAGTAGCAATATAAAACACTTCCTTAACTTGTTGTTAAAATTTTTGACATTAAATTGGTTTAAGTGAATCCAAATCCCAAACTAGAGTTCCTGTCTTTCACTGGCCCGAGCTTCATTTTTTATGGTAACAAAATATTGATTGCAGAACTCGCACTGAAGCTTGTACAGCCAAAAAGTGTCACCTTCTTAGCTGAACCCAAGAATAATGTAAAGTTTAGATGGGCTTCAGTAATGGAGTAGGAAAGAGAAACAGGATCAGGAGTACACCATTCATACCCTCAAGCCCATTCCAATTTTCAGATAGTGTCATCCATGGCTCACTGGCCAGAACTTGCCCTTCTCAGCTGGAAGACTGTGTTTCACTCCAGGACTTTGAGCCAATAAGGATGACACTCCAGTGCAGTAGCAAGGCATTGTTGGACTGTCATAGGTGCCATCTTTTGGATGAGCTGTTAAACCAAAAACCCATGTGCTCTCTCAGGTGGATGTGAAAGAACCCAACACACTGTTCAAAGAAGAGGATCAAGCTCTCCCCAGTGTCCTGGGCCAATGTCTATTCCTCAGACAACACTTAAATCAGATTACCTGTTCATTATCACATTGTTTGTATGTGGGAGCCTGCTGTGTGCAAATTGGTTGCCGTGTTTCCAACATCATAACGGTACTCTTCAGAAGTATTTCATTGGCTGTGAAACATTCTGAGGTATCCTGAGGTTGTGAAAGGTACTATTTAAATGCATAAGTTTCTTTTTGATTATGGTTGATCTATATCCTAATTCCATTTACTTTCTTGGTTCCATATCCCATAATACCCTTACCCAACAGAAACCTAAATCAGCAAAATAGAAACAAAAATTGGGGATGCACAGACAGAAGTCAATAATTAATTCTGAAACATGCTGCAAGTTTAGCGTTTGCCTATATGTGTATCCCTTTGTGAATATATAGTTATTAATGTACATGTTATTCATGCCTTTGCAACATAATAATATGTAAGGTCACTTCCTTCATGAGCTGAGAAATTATATCTAATTTTAGTAACTGTGCAACATAAGACCAGAATTGATAGATCAGACTTGTTGATACAGATGCTTCCCTTTTACTTCCCCAAGCTACAATTTAATATTAAGTTGGAATGTTACAGTCACTGAGTATCTGATGACTCCAGTTCCTCAGGCTGTAGAATGTATAACAAAATGTCATTTTGCTTTTCACACAGCTACATACAAAGATTCAAGCTGAACAACTCAATTCAGCTGTTATGCAGTCCCTTTACTGAGCACCTATATTGATCTCAGCGCATACATCTCTCAAAATGCCATATAAATGAACACAAAGCCAAAAGCTTAGATTTTACGATATGGGTGTTTTCTCACTGAATGGTTAGAAATGGGTTTTGTGCTGTGCGCTAAACAATGAGAGTATGCTACTTGTTCTCAATTTTCATGGGTTAACCTGTGTGGAATTTATGCACAGCTACAGGTGTGGGTTTGGATGTGTGCAGGGAGCACAGCACGGCGGGCGCAGGGGAGAGGGGAGGGTGGGGGTGTAATTTTGACTCTTGGACATTATGTATTGCTCCCCATTTTCCTTTTCTTTGGATTCAGTAAAAATAAAAACCGGGATAGATGTATAAACGGTCTTGCATCCAAGAGTCAAATGTACCTCCAAGAAAGGTGCTTTGAGTCTGACTGGAAAATGTAAACAGTTGTATGTACTTTAAGTTTTGACTTGCCATTCATGCAAAGAACAGAAATTGCCCATATGCTTCCCCTACATCGGACAAACTAATAAAAGCCGCTTACACATTATTCACTAGGTAGCATTATTGATTATTCCTTGCTTCTTTCCCAAGGTACGCTATGAGGTTAAAGAATTTCACTGGTTCCATGGCCACAGTAGCTGATAAGAAATTGGCTGTCTTATGGTGAGTTTGAGTGAGCCAGATGCCAGGTTATTAAACTTCTAGTTAACTCCTTCGTAATGTTATAAAGTGTATCATTACGTCGTCAAGAAAAATAAATTAATTAGGGAAGATTTTATCTTCTTACATTCTCAAATTATAGATGATTCAGCTGCGCTATTTTGTGATATTTATTCATTACCTTAATTCCATACTGTGCTTACCCAGGCAAAACGTGCTGTTTTGACTTTGTCTCATATCTATCTGCCTCAAGAATCCAAAGGAGAAGCATTATTTGCATAAATTGTTTTGGTTTATTGAATGCTTATCCTAACGCAATCTATCTCTAATTAAATCTAGTTACCGATGCCTTTCACTTCTCTATTTGCGAATGTTCAGACTTAAGAAAGACCATGCCATGAAGTACTCCCGATCCTTGATGGAATATTTTAAGGTATTTTAATGATTTTATGTGGGGATGGAGGGCGGGACGGAGTATTTCTGAAACATTCTATTACGATGGTGGTCTTCATTCAAGTACTTTACGCTGCTGCATCCAGCTTCCCTCGCCCAGGACATTACTGGGCTAGGGCAATCAGATGGACAAGTGAGAATACATTTCCTCTGATAGGGGATGCCAAGAACAAAGGGACATGATCTTATAATCAGAGCCAGACTATGTAAAGAGAGAAAATAGGAAGCAGTTCTTCACACAAAGAGTGGCAGAAACCTGGAACTCTCTCCTGTAAAAGGCGATGGATGTTGAGGAACAGCTGGAGCTTTCAAAGCTGAGGTTAATAGATTTTTGTTAGATATGGGCAGCATGGGTAAATGGGGTAGAGGTAGACATCAGCCATGGGCCAACTGAATGAAGTAACAAGCTCAAGGGACTGAATAGCCTCCTTTTCCTAAGCTCCTAATTCCAGGAACTAGCTCATTGGTACTATTCTCCCAGCTACTTACTTAAAGGAACATCAGCATGTACTTAAGATGCTAGGACTACTTCCATGAAGCAGAGAATATGAGGAGGTGCTTTAATGCCCTTAGAGGATGAGGCTAAGGAAATAATAATGGGGAACCAAGAAATGTCAGAGGAGTTGAGTAGATATTTTGCATCAGTCTTCATGATGGACGGTAATAGCAATCCAAAAATACTAAATAATCAAGGAGCAAAACAGGGGGAGGAAATAAATACAATAACTATCACTAGGGAATAAGTACTAGGGAAACTAATGGGGCTAAAGGCCGATAAGTCCCCTGAACCTGATGGGTTGCATCCTAGGATATTAAAGGAAGCAGCTGCAGAGATAGTGGATGCACTGGTAGTAATCTTTCAAGAATCCTTAGATTCTAGAAAAGTCCCAGAGGATTGGAAAACCGCCAATGTAACACCCTTATTCAAAAAGGGAGGGAGACAACAAACAGGTAACTATAGGCCAATTAGCTTAACATTCATCATTGGGAAAATGCTAAAGCCTATTATAAAGGGTGTAACAGCAGAGCATTTAGAAATGCAGAATATAATCAAGCAGACTCAGCATGGCTTCATGAAGGGGAAATCACACCTGACAAATGTATTAGAATTCTTTGAGGAGGTAAAAGCAGGATAGATAAAGGGGAACCAGTAGACGTAGTATATTCAGATTTCCAAAAGGCGTTCGATAAGGTACCGGGCATAAAGCTACTTAATAAGATAGGAGCCCATGGTGTTGGGGGTAGTATATTAGCATGGATGGAAGATGGGTTATAATAGAAGACAGAGGGCAGAAGCTTGCCCTTGGACGGTGTGCGGGCCCCACCGGCTTGGCGACGGGCGGGCAGCCAACCCCCGGCACTGAAACGGGGCCCGTCGCCATTTTAAGTGAACGGGCCAATTAACGCCCGCCCAGCGGCATCCCCGACGGGAAGCGCTATGCGCTTCCTGTGTGGGTGGGGGAGGGATTCCCCATCTGTCAAAGTGCGTTCTTTCACGCAGGCGCGCAAAAGAGCGTACTTCTCCCTGAGGCAAAGTCCTGTCTCAGAGAGATCACTGACAGTGGTAAAAACTTTAAAAATAGAAGCATTAAAAAATTATTAACATGTGCCTCTCATGTGACAATGCCACACGAGATGGGACATGTTAATAAAGAACACATAAACCTTATTAATTTTTACAAAACGGGCGTGAAACTTCATCCCGCCAGTGGATGAAGTTTCATGAATAATCAGAAGCCCGCTGGGGCTCCTAGCCTGCCCGCCAGCCTTAAGGTTGGCCGGGCAGGTCTTTAAGTACTTTAACTAGTCTGTCAATGGCCTCAATTGGCCGTTGACAAGTATGTGGGCGGACAGTTGATTTCGCTGTCCGCTCGCCTTCCTAAAAATTTAAATGGCCCAGGATGATGTCGGGGATTCCTCCCAACGTCATCCCGCATCATTTTCCCCTCGGTGAGCGGGTCCCACCCCCATATCGCCGAGGGGAAAATCCTGGCCAGAGAGTTGGGATAAGAGGGGCATTTTCAGGATGGCAACCTGTAACTGATGGAGTGTGACCGGGATCAGTGCTGGGGCCTCAATTCAATTCATACCTAGCACAAAGGAAGGTGGTTGTGGTTATTGGAGGTCAATCATCTCAGCTCCAGGGCATCACTGCAGGAGTTCCTCAGGGTACTGTCCTCGGCCCAACCATCTTCAGCTGCTTCATCAATGACCTTCCTTCAATTAAAAGGTCAGAAGTGGGGATTTTCGCTGATGATTGCACAATGTTTAGCATCATTCATGACTCCACAGATACTGAAGCAGTCCATGTCCAAATGCAGCAAGACCTGGACAATATCCAGGCTTGGGCTCACGAGTGGTAAGTAACATTCGTGCCACATAAGTGCCAGGCAATGACCATCTGCAACAAAAGAGAATCTAACCATTGCCCCTTGATGTTCAATGGCGTTATCATCACTGAACCCCCCCCCCCCCCAATCAACATCTGGGGGTTACCGTTAACCAGACACTGAACTGGACTAGCCATATAAATACTGTGATTACAAGGGCAGGTCAGAGGCTAGGAATCGTGTGATGAGTAACTCACCTGCTGACTCCCCAAAGCATGTCCACCATCTAAAGACACAAGTCAGGAATGTGATGGAATACTCCCCACTTGCCTGGATGAGTGCAGCTCCTACAACAGGACAAAACAGTTTGCTTGATTGGCACCACATCCACAAACATTCACTCCTTCCACCACCGACGCACAGTAGCAGCAGCGTGTACCATCTACAAGATGCACTGCTGGAATTCACCAAGGCTCCTTAGACAGCACCTTCCAAACCCATGATCACTACCACCAAAAAGGACAAGGGCAGCAGGTAGATGGGAACACCACCACCCCTCCAAGTCACTGACCATCCTGACTTGGAAATATATCACTGTTCTTTCACTGTTGCTGGGTCAAAATCCTGGAACTCCCTTCCTAACAGCACTGTGGGTGTACCTACACCACATGGACTGCAGCGGTTCAAGAAAGCAGCTCATCCCCATCTTCTCAAGGGCAACTAAGGATGGGCAATAAATGCTGGCCTAGCCAGTGAAGCCCACATCCCATGAATAAATAAAAGGAAGTTGAGGATTATCAGATCAGCTATGATCTGTGATGTCGAAGGGAGGGTTTCAGATTCCCTCAGGACATTGGAACAAATTCTAGGCAGGGGAAACTATATAGATGGGATGGGATGGTCTTTATCTGAATTCAACAAGCACCAATTTCAGAGGAACACAGAGACAGAGAATAATGAAGCAGACACGATGGGCTGAATGGCCTACTTCTGCTCCTATTTGGTGTGCTCGTATGTAAAAGTAGCTAGACATTTGAAATAGAATATACAAGACAAGAAGGAGAGAGTGGAGCAGTGGCATTGGCATTGAACTCTCCAGCAAAAAGTTGGCTCAACCATAAACTTGAGCTCATCCAAAACTCTGCCCCCTGAATCCTAACGCGCATCTAATTCCATTCACTCATCACCCCTGTGCTCACTAACCTACATTGGCCCCCAGTCCAGCAATGGCTTAATTTTAAATTTCCATCCTTATTTTCAAATCCCTCCACAGTCTTGCCCTTCGCTAGCTCCGTAAACTCCCCAGCCCTACAAACCTCCAGGATATCGGCACTTCTCTAATTCTGGTCCTTTGATCTTAATCGCTTCATCAGTGGCAGCAGTTTCCACAGCTGATTGAGCCCTAAGCTATGAAATTCCCTCCCATAACCCTCCAAGTCTCGCCACCTCTCTCTCTGTCTCTCTCCTCTTTTAAGATGCTTCTTAAAAACTACATCGTTGATCCAGCTTTTGGCCCATCTGCCCTATTATCTCCTTATGTGGTCCTGTGTCAAATTTCATCTAACAACACTGCTGTGGAGCTCCTTGGGATGTTTTACTGTTAAAGGTGCTGTGGAAATACAGGTTGTTGTTACTGAATGGCTTTTCTCTGCTGTAAATGTCTGTGGGTTTGCTATGCTTTAGCATCTACTTGAGCCCAACAGAGACTTCCATTCTCCACTCACTCCCCTTTCAAAATGTAATGGTGAAATGGATTAAATGTCATTACCGATTTCATTTGTTAATGGTCAGTACTTTAAATTCAATCTGATACCAAGTCTTTCCAAAATCAACCACTCTTTTTCAACATTTAATCAGCTTCTGTGCATTACGTTTGAAGTGAATTGCAAAAGGAATATTGAAGTAGCCAGCATTTACCAGTAATCTGTTCTGAACCTCGGCCTGTTTCATGCCCTGATCCAAATGGAATGTTTCCGATTGGACTCATTCTGCACCTTTCAGAATCCTTAGCCTGCCATCTGGGCCCCTTTAGAGGGACCATCCCTCCCTTAGTACCTTTGATGTCAATCCGAGGTAGAATTATCTGGAAAGTCTCTGTAGCAGGTTCTTCACCCTCTGCCCCAGCTGAATCACAGAATCATGTAGAACAGAAGGAGGCCATTGGGCCCATCGTGCCCATACTGGCTCTTTGGAAGAGTTACCCAATGACTCCCACTCTCCCTGTCCTTTCCCCATACTCCTGCATTTTTTTTCCCTTTAAGTATTAATCCAAGTCCCTTTTGTAGATGGTTACTTAATCTTCATCCACCAGCCTTTAATGCAGCGCATTTCAGATTACAACAATTTGCTGCAAACGTGAGAGTTTCCTCATCCTACCTCTGTTCTTTTGAAAATTGATTCAAAAGGTGCATTTTCACCTTAACAAGCCATGAGGTCGAGTTCAGAAGCCTGCCAAGGAGCAGATTTTCCTCTTTAAAGCTTGAACATGAAGGATCGCATGGGTAGGATGCACTGAAGGAAATTGTGTGGTGAGGATCATGCACCTCAGAGCACGGACCGACCAATTTCCCACTTAATTCTTTATATGGACAGCACTAGCCTTGCCAGGGTGCAGTGAAGGGCCCTATCCAAATTTTAGATGGAGAGGGGTCAGTTTTAGAATTTTTCTTGCCTCATGTATTGATTGTCCTGCAAAGCATCGCCTCAATCCCCGTAATCTGGGAAAGGTACAAGGTGCTGAGAGCATGTGACACGACAGGATTGGCGATGTCCCCGTGGATTATGTTATCTATGTAGTTGGGAAATACCGAACCTTGAAGTAAATTGTCTGAACAGGTCTTTGAAGTGACTGGAAAGCAACATGATCATTGAATCATACAGCACCGAAGGAGACTATATTTGTTGTCCCTCCTTACTTACCTCGAGGAAGTGACGGTGGGTCTTCTTCATAAATTGATTGTGTCACAAACGTGCAGCTTGCTGGGCCATGTCAAGGGCCATTAAGAGCTAACCACATAGTTCCCTTCAAGTATTAGTCAACCAGTTGAGCTGTTGAGACCTAATAGGATTGTTCATTTCCTGGTACTAGCCCACAGATTTATAGTTTGCTGTGATAGGATTTGAACGCACAGCCTTTGGTTCATAGCCTGTTACCACTATATTACCACATCTGGTATCACATGTGTAAAGCACATTGGGATTATTCTCAGTAGTAAAGGTGCTGTTTAAATTAGAGTTGTGGACAAGTTGGCTGTGGTGTTACTATGGCTTCTATAGCCATAGTAACAGGAGTTGTCTCTTGCAACGCTTAGGGATTAATGCTCAATGTGTCCTTATGTTGTTGCTCAGTTACTTAATTTTAACTACTCTGACAATGTAAACCTTGGCAATGTGTACACTGTGACATGACTGGCCCTTTTATAAAAGAGAATTGTAAATTGGATTTGTTTTACTTCTCATTAGAAAGCCAACTGGGGGTCTATTGTATTTTCATGCATGATTTTTTTTGTGTTGCAGAGTTCCTCAAAAGCCTCACAAGCTCCTTCTCCTTGGGGAACGAATGGAAAGTAAGTCTCCCTCAATAATTCTTATGGAGCAGATTTTGTTGGAGCGAAGCATCTGACAGTATGCCCTGTTACTTAGACCTGTGTGTCAGCTGTAGCTCAGTTGCTAGTGCACCTGCCTCTCGCTCTAGGGCCTGAGAGCAAAAACAAATTAATGCTGATGCTCCAGTGCAGTACTGAAGGAGTGCTGCACTGTCGGAACTGCAATCTTTCAGATGAAAGGTTAAACTGAGGCCCCATCTGCATGCTAGGGCGGATCTAAGTGACCCCGTGGCACTATTCTGAAGAAGACCAGTGGAGTTATCCCTGGTGTCCTGCCCAATATTTATCCCTCAATCCACGTCACAAAAAAACAGATTATCTGGTCATTATCACGCTGCTGTCTGTGGAAGTTTACTGAGTACAAATTGGCTGCCATGTTTCCTACATTACAACAGTAACTACACTTCATGAAGTACTTCATTGGCGGTAAAGCACTTTGAGACATCTGGTGGGCATGGGAAGTGCTGGATATAAATGCAAGTCTTTTCTGATCTTGCACATTTAGCGATTAATGTTTTTTTTTCTCACAAACTTGCTGGAAGTGCGAGTTAATGAAGGCTCAGGGAGGAGAACAGGGCACCTGCAGCCTCGGTGACCTATAGGACCAACAGTCCCTCTCCTTAACAAATGAGATTGAAATTATTGGGGAATAAGCACAGGAAGAGTGAGAAGGAGAGTGGATTACAGGGAGTGAATTCAATGTCAAATCAAGTGCAAAAAGAAGAGAGGGAAAGAAAAATTGGATTAAGAAAGAAAAAGAGAGATAGAAAGGCACGGTAAAAAAATTAAAATTTGATGTTCTTAAAATCTCTGAATGAAATTCACTGCCAGAAGGAACAAGGCCTCACACATATAATTGTTCACTTTCTCGGCAGGAGAGATTGATTGGTAATTATTAATAATTATCCAACTGTTAAAAAGGGATTCAAGCTTTTAATTTGAGAGTTTTTATTTATTCTTTCATGGGATGCGGGCGCCACTGGCTAGGCCAGCATTTGCTGCCCATCCCTAATTGCCCTTGAGAAGGTGGTGGTGAGCTGCCTTTTTGAACCGCTGCAGTCCATGTGGTGTAGGTACACCCACCGTGCGAAGGAGTTCAGGGATTTTGACCCAGCGACAGTGAAGGAGAGGTAATATAGTTCCAACTCAGGTTGGTATATGACTTGGGGAGGAACTTGCAGGTGATGGTGTTCCCAACCACCTGATGCCCTTGCCCTTCTCGATGGTTAGAGCTTGCGGGTTTGGAGGGTGCTGTCAAAGGATCCTTATTGAGTTGCTGCAGTGCATCTTGTAGGTGGTACACACTGTAGCCACTGTGATGGAGGTGATGGAGGGAGTGAATGTTTAAGTTGGCGAATGGGGTGCTGATCAAGTGAGCTGCTTTGTCCTGGATGGTGTTGAGCTTCTTGAATGTTGTGGGAGCTGCACTCATCCAGGAAAGCGGAGAGTATTCCATCACACTCCTGACTTGTGCCTTGTAGATGGCGGACAGACTTTGGGGAGTCAGGAGGTGAGTCATTCACCGCAGAATTCCCAGTTTCTGAACTGCTGCTGTAGCCACACTATTTACTTGGCTGGTCCAATTAACCTTCTGTGCTGCTTTTAGTGCACAATGAATGTGCTAATGCAGCGACCTCATGAAACTCATGAGGAGGTTATGGGCAAGAGGTTGTTTTCACAAAGTTAATAGCAGAGCAGTGGAAGATGTCCAGCAACTTGTAGTGATTTGCAATTCGTAGTGTACCTCTTCTTCGTCACAAGTTGCTGGGTGATTTGCATATTATTAAAGGTGTGCATCGTTAATTTGCCATTATTACAGGAAATTCTGGTCCTATGAGGTGAACAGCCTTTCTCAGCTACCTTTGTGCTTGAGTCCAATGGGAGCTCAGGCCTTTGTTACAAGAGGGATCAGGGTAAAACCCGGGCAGCATTCTTGTGTCCCAATTCACTTTCAGTCACAATTGTTTTTATACTTAACATGCAATACTTTCACTTTTCCCTCCTGTCCAGGGAATTTGTATAACCTTGCAGTAAACAGGCTGCCTCCGATAAAGGAGAATTGTCAACAGTTAATGTGATTTACTCACCTCCTGAGTTGCCATCTTTCAATTTAATATCGACCTTTAGACTCAGAGTCACAATGTTTACATTTGCTGAAAGACTGGTGCATACTGCATTGATAGATGTTAAGATCTAGTTTAAAAGCAATCCAGGTCGCGGTTGATCGGCAAATAGCCGCCACTTTTACAATGCTTGGTGATTGCGATTATGACTGAGAATTTAGCTGGGTTTAATCTGGTCTAAATGTTTTTCAATACAACATTTATCCTGGGCTCCTGTCAGAACAAATAAGAAAGGATTGAGTGTAATTGTTATGAATAAAAATAACAGAACTCTGATTGATTCATAAAATAAAATCATACATCACAGTGTTAATCAAGCTCCACTGAGTGCTCCCAAGCTGTTTAATGTATTGATCATGAAAGCAACCCACTGACATAGTGAACAAAAGGACTGCCTACAGGTTCAGCAGCATCTGCTTCCTTCTATATGGCTGTTTGTTTCCTAATTATATTAAGATTTCAGGGAGATAAACAAGCTAGATTTGAGTCAGTCAATAGGCTTTTCCTCCATGGATTACCTCTCTATTTGTCTGTCATATCCTAGTTTTGACCCTGTGGCTTACAGGAGCCAGGTCAGTTCATCAACACCTCCTACCATGTGACATCACTACAGCAGCTGATGCTGAAAAATGCTTGACCGAGCAAATTTTTCATCAAATGATTTATTTTGCCTGAGATATTAGTCACATCAGATTCACTCTTTTGTATTTTCAAAGCCAGATAAAGAACAAAAGACTTGCATTTATATAGCGACTTTCACAACCACAGGATGTCCCAAAGCACTTTGCAACTGTTACGACCGCAGCCAATGTTATTCATGAGCAAGCCAAACCCCAGAGGGAAACTTGTCTTACTGATCATAACTTTTTTTTGTATTTTGAAAATGAGGGGAAATCTACTGATCCCAGAAACATAGAATCCCAGATTTTAAAATTAAAAGATTTATTAACAAGAAAAAACTTAGACACACAAGAGTAAATTTGCACAATTGAAACAGTCTTATAAAACATTCCTCAAAAAACCCACTTGGTTGGAACACACAAGTACCTAGCAACAGCTCCCTTATAGATTTTTCAACCATAAAAATCCAGTAATATTACCCAAGGCAAAAACTGCTGCTACTTTAACAAAGTATACCACACGACTTCTCACCCTCTTCCACTCTGCTGTGGAAATATGAAGGAAGCCAGAAACAGATTGCTTTCTGAAAACAAAGATTTCTCTGGCTTGAAACTGGGTGGCTGCTTCAATTCCACAATTTTTGCCAGCAAAGAGCTGGTGTCAGGACATGTCCCTCACATGGCCACCACAACTCAACTAAACATCTCCCATAAATGTCTTTTTTCCCCTTTCATCCATTGTTCTCTCTGAAATCGACTTTTCCAAAATAAAAATCTTTCATGTCTTCCTTTTACCTCCACTTTCTGGTCAAATAAAATTTAATAACCTTTCCTTGTCTACTTATGAAGCCTTCGTAAGTTGTATAAGTCCCTTAAACTCCCTTTGAAATTTAACAGCTGAAAAGACAAGCCCTTACCTATCGCCGAATGCAAATTTTAAAACCCAACTTATTTACTTGTAATTCCAACTTCACTGTAGCCTGTCATTAAAAACACATGCACCTAGCACCTCTACCTTTCATCTCTCAGTTCCGACCGACAAGCTGTCTTTGCTAACCTTCCCCAGTTTAATTATCCATGGATGGACACACACACACACACACACACACACACACACACACACACACACACACACACACACACACACACACACAGCCTTCTTTACAGAACACCACCATAATCCCAAAAATATTAAAAAAGGTAACATCCATCTTCACGCAGCAAATGAGTACTTATTGAAGTGTAGTCACTGTTGTAATGTAGCAAACATGGCAGCCTATTTGCACACAGCAAAAACCCATAGTGTTAATGGTCAGATGATCTGCTTTGGTGACGTTGATTAAGGAATAAATATTGGCCAGGACACCAGAGGTAATTCCTGTGCTCTTCTTCAAAATAGTGCCACGGGATCTCTCACGTCAACCAAGGTCAAATCAAACCCTGTCACTCACAACAGTCCCTTCCAAACCCGCAAACTCTAACACTTTGAAGGATAAGGGCAGCAGGCGCATGGATACACCACCACCAAAACCAAATTTCTCTCCAAGCTACACACCATCCTGACTTGCAATTATGTTTACTATCACTGGGTCAAAACCTTGGAACTCCTTTCCTAATAGCACTGTGGGTCTACCTGCACCACGTGGACTGCAGCGGTTCAAGGAGGTGGCTTCCCACCACCTTTTGAAGGCCAAATACGGGTGTGCAGCAAACACTGACCTTGCCAGCGACTCCCACTTCCCAAGAAAAGAAAAATTTGCTTGGCGAACTCGGATTGTGATGTATTTTCTATCTCCCTTCGTGCAGAACCACAGGAACAGCCTCCCCTCTATCTCCCAGCCCATCTCCAGTCAGCTCAGTTGGGTCTCACGGGAGCTACACAAGTACGACAGGCTCTTCACCCTCAGCAACCATCAGCATTCCGCAACGGATTCACCACATGGCTGCCAGTCACGTGAACATCACCAACAACATCCTCAGGAGTTACGAGCACTGGGACACAGCTGACAAGCTGGCCAGAGAGAATAAAGGTAAGAGCCATTCATGAGTCTATTGTTGCAGTCAGTTCTACACGTGCACCTCAGCAAGCATATATATGGGTGCAGTTTCATCAGAATGATAAAGAAGATAAAAGGGTTAAATTATGACGGTTAGTTGCATAAAGTTATGGTCTTGTGGCACAGTGGGCAGCATCCCTGCCTCTGAGTCAAAGGCTCTGGGTTTGTGTCCCATTCCAGGACTTGATGACCAAGAAAGGGTGCATTCAAATAGATTGAGTACCAACCTGCAAATGCTCCTACACAGACAAATGGCAAGCGGTAAGAGCAGGAGAGATCCCTGGTTAGCTATGTGATGGAAAGAAATGGGAGCCTCGACCATCACTATCCATGGCTTCAGGCTACAACAAACGTAAGTTGCCACAGCAACTTGAGGTGCTCGGGAAGCCGGTTGGCTATATGGTCAGTGTGATTCAGATTGGTGCCAACAGCATAGGGTTCAATCCCTATTCCGGCTGGGGTGGATTCGGGACCTGCCTCCTTGGCCTACGCATGGTGGAGGTCATGGTGCCCTGGCTCGGACCTGCCTTTGTTCAGAGAACTGAAGAAGAAGATGCATAAACTTGTATTCCCTTGAGTAAAGAAGATTGAGGGGTGATCAGATCGAGGTATTTACAATGTTAAGTGGATTTGAGAGGAGAGGTTCAGAGGAACTATTTCCTCTGGTGGGAGAATCAAGAACAAGGAGACATTGGGGAGCAAAAGACTTGGTGCGAGTAGGCCACATGAAGCAGAGCTTTGGATGATGTCAAGTTTACAGAGGGCAGAACGTGGAAGGACAGCCAGGAGTGCATTGGAGTAGTCAAATCTAGAGGCAACAAAGGCATGAGTGAAGGTTTCAGTGATGGATGAGCTGAGACAGAAACAGAATTGCGAGATGTCATGGAGGTGGAAGTAGGCAGTCTTAGTGATGGTGTGGTCATAAGCTCATCTTGGGATCAAATATAGCACTAATATAACAGCCTAGTTCAACCTCATTCAGATCTGACCTTGATTTAAAGATTGTTTTCGCCTTTGCATTTTAAATAAAAAAGATTTAAAAAAAAACTAGAGCATCTAATTCTTATTTTCTAAACAGAAAATATTTTTGCTTTAAAATTTATTGCTTGCAATATTATACTTGTACACGGATGTAACCCTCTCACTATTTCTTCTGAACTGATTGGATGTCAGAGGTATAATCTCCCTTTTCAGTTCTGTTTCCAACAGGTCAAATAAATTCTGCTTCTGTGAATCACTGCAGTCCCAGCCCAGCAAGTGAAATGGGATATAAATCTCATTAAAAAAAAATGAATTCCAACCAAATTATGCTTGAACATGTAAAGCACTTGAACGGTTGTTTGTGATATTTAATTAAAAGTTTAAAGTTAAGAGGTTTTCTATCAAGGCATATTATAGATGAGTAATGTTGTTTGCACAGTAGTTAAGGCTGAACGATATCTACTTCTGCTCTGAAAATTAACCAGGGATAATATCGATCAAATGTATTTCATTAAAATGCAGATAATTGCAAATTAGCTGTAAAGTGCAACGTCAAAGAGTATCACAAGGTATAAACATGGTCTGTCTTAGAGAGGGATTTTAAAATAAAGTGGCTTACCAGGTAATGAAGGTAAATGCAACAATGGTAAAATAATATTACAATAATGGTGTTTAATAGCATCACATACCAGATTTCAGGGCATTTTAGATTGCAATTTGCTCTAGATATGTGTTAGAGTGATGATCCATTTTTCACGTTTTCCTTCACTAGATTTTTTTCATGAGCTGGACACGCTGATGGGACCATTAACGCAGCACAGCAACATGACTACCTTGGTTCGGTACACTCGGCAGGGACTGCATTGGCTGAGGGTAGAAGCTCATTTATTATAGTGACTGTGCTGCACGCTCCTTTTTTTGCATTTCCAGCTCTACCTCTGCCAGGACCACGACTGGTGGAATCCCTGCTACTCCAAGGCTGCAAACTGAGTCACCGATGACACGTCTCCTCTAGCCGTACTTCAGACTCGTGGTGATGTTATGGAGCTGGTTGACACTCCTCCCATCAGAGGAGCTGTACCCCTAGTACTTCAAAGGAAAAAGCGCCAACATCACACGTTTTGTGCTTGTCTGTTTCCCGTGGTACTTCACTGACTTCTTCGGTCTCTGGAACGACAGAGTCCTGAGGCATTTTGCCACGTCCTATACTGCCTAGAGGCCAAGACAAACTAGGACCATGTTTGAGATGGAAACGAAGAGTGCCTGAGAAAAAATGCAATGCCTCACAAGAAAGCGAGTGTGTTGAGTTACTGCTGGAGAACCCCAAAAAGAAATTGCTCTCGAAGAATCAATCCTTGAGCTTTCTCGCACTTTGGGTAACCCAGAATATGTGAAGAACATGCTACGTTGTGACAGAGTGCTGAAGGGGTCAGATTGCGGCATAAGGTCAAAACTGAAGAGTCTAACATGTAAACGGTGGAGTCATTTGACTCTGTATTTTATACCTTCTTTTTGAAGCTAAAAGAAACTGTACACAGGTAGAAATGGAAAATTGTGCATTAAATTGAAGTGCTCTGTCTGTGTTTTCCGTGGAGTGAAAACTCATCATCTTACATGTTGTATGGTATGCCTTAGAGATTTGTGATCACAAGCACTTTTTTTTGAGAATATTTATTAGGATTTAAGTCCTAACACCTAGTTGGTGTGTGAAGAAAGAATTCCATGGTCATAGCCTCAGCATTTATTAGGACGTCTCCAAAGCTGAGGCCATTTTATCCTCGAAGGTGCATTCAACCTTTCAGATTTACATGGCAAAATCATCAGAAGCATCCCATCTATCTTTTTTCTTCCATTCCAGGGGATCATTTCCTTTCATAGTCTCGCAACTCTTTTTTTTTTGAGTTATCGCATGCAACATGTCAACCCACAACCAATTTTGGGAAAAGAATACTGTCTGCATATAAAAGTGATGGTAATAATTTGCAAATTGAAAATTTGAGGAGAACAGAAGGAAGGGAGGACGTTCAAAGACCTAAGGTTTTGCCCAAGATGGACAAAAGAGTTAAAAGAAAAGGGCTTGGAATTGCATTATGGAAAGTAACTGGCAGGCACTTTTAACATGCTCATCTGAAGTTCCTCAGTGCTTTTTAGCGGGTGAGAGGAGGTAACCTGTTTCAACTACGTGAGTTGGTCTTGATAATGGAAGAGGAAGTTCAGAAAGAGGCATCAAGTGCTTGTACCTCATGGGGTGAGTTCAGGATCAAGGCTTTCTCCCCGAATGCTAGCTGACCACTCAAGCCTGACAAGGAGCCGTGATGCCAGGTTACATCAAAATGAATCCTGGTTTAAGATGACCAAAATAAATGGCACAAGGAATCCTCTTCACTTAGCGAGAATCTCATCTGAGGCTTTTATGTAGCCAACTGGAGGCGATTATTGCTGGAAACATAACATGCGATTTCAGTTTTTATGAATTAAGTGTCGTTTAGTTGTCCTTAAAGCATTCCTTAGCCTGTATCTGGTAAAAGGTGCAATTATCATTAATGTAATGTCCATCACATGTCAATA
This sequence comes from Carcharodon carcharias, assembly GCF_017639515.1. Lineage (NCBI taxonomy): Eukaryota > Metazoa > Chordata > Chondrichthyes > Lamniformes > Lamnidae > Carcharodon > Carcharodon carcharias. Next base: position 161,126,528 of record NC_054475.1, on the reverse strand, counting down.
TTGGTTGAGCTTCAAAAGAAAAGTGCAATGCAGCAAAATCTTAAAGGAAAACTCAAGCTAAATGCTTTAATAATACACATATCTTACAAATGAAGGCATCAAAAAGATTCGGTTACACAAAGCTGTCTGTGCCTTATTACCTTTTGAAAGCACAGCCGAGTTTAGTAGGAGATAGCTAGTTTATGGGGACAAACAACAGAACCTGCAGCCACGCTCACTGGCAAGTCTCAAAATATTAGTATTTTTCATTTCCCATACATGATTGCTATTTTAAAAAGACACAGTTGAACCTGCAAAGCTCCTCACCAGTTCCACTCATTGCACAATCATATGCTTCCAAATTGTGGGCCTTTTTGACATGAGAAAGGCAGATCTAATTTATTTTTATGTACGTGAATATATTGGAAGGAAACAAAACAATGTACCAAATGACTTATGTGAAATGATCCCAGTCTGGGTCAGCTGCCTGTCTGTTGTAAGGCGTACAGTGGCTTGGCTCCTTCCTTCTGATGCTGAGATAGTGCAACTGTAGAAGCTGTTGTGTTAACCTTTAAGGCAGAGATTTAAAGACCCAGTTCAGTGGAACAGATACATGCTTAAAAGGGAAGTATTTGCAGAGCTTTGGGGCAAAAACGGGGGAGTGGGACTAATGGATAGCTCTTTCAAAGAGCCAGCACAGGTATGATGGACCAAAGAGCATCCTCTGTGCTCTGTCGTTGTTTAAAATAAATTGTTCAACGGGCTGCCTCAGAGATATCTCAACTGGCATATAATTGAACTGACTTCAGATTTATGCCCTACTTTATCTTCATAGGGCATAGTTAGATAGGTTTAGACAGGGGAGAGAAACTGAGGGCTTGAGTTGCTTAATCATGTTAAGTAGGGGACTAATAATAGCTCTGGTTGCTCTGTTAATATTACCAACACATAAAAAGGGTGGGAGCAGACCATCGAATCCTGTTAGTCAGTGCACCCCTCATGCTACGGCCCTCCCCAACTACCAAGTAGCGCTATCTACCATAACAAGTTTCAGGGAAAACTCTTGGGAATCCCTGCTGATTCCCGAAGGCAATCAAGCAAGCTTTGTAGAAACGGTGGTTACCCCGTAACTTATCACTATGCTCAACTGAACCCCCATGCACTGCCTTTGCTCCATCCATTAACTAACAAACAGGAAGACTTTGCCTTAAATTCTGCCCAGGCTCGGATGGGGAGCTCTCCGGAGGACATTTTAATTGCAGGGCATATGGGTCTGGTCATTGCAAAGGGGCATCACTGTTTTCTAAGTCCACCTGTAAGGGATGAACAGTTATTACCTTTGGAAACAACTTTTTACATACGCTACAACGTACATGAGCTTGACCCATTGGGCAGGACACAATGTATTAACTGGGAGAGACACAATGCAGGAGAAGTAGAACGTTTCATTGAGGAAGGTCCTATTCACAAGTGGCATAGACTCAAGATAAAGGTAAAATACTGCGGATGCTGGAAATCTGAAACAAAAACAAAAAATGCTGGAAAAACTCAGCAGGCCTGACAGCATCTGTGGAGAGAAAGACAGAGTTAACGTTTCGAATCCGTATGACTCGTCTTCAGAGCTCTGAGGAAGAGTCATAAGGACTTGAAATGTTAACTCTGTCTTTCACCCCACAGATGCTGTCAAGCCTGCTGAGTTTTTCCAGCATTTTTTGGTTTTGTTGTGGCATAGACTCAATATCCCCTTGCTTCCCTCTTGAGTATTTTTTTCGAAGGTCATTACAAAAACTAATTTTAAAGTATTTAAAAGTTACTTTTAAGTCTAATGAAGCAAAAACAATTAAATAGCTTTATTATGGAATGAAGGCAACATTGGAATATCATGAGGGAGCTATTTAAACCCTCCAAACTGATATTATGGTGCTCTGAAATGGTTCGCATATGCCATTGACTGATTATGTGTTAACACAGGGAATAATAAGTGAATTAGAATGATCAAAAGTAAATGACTTCATTGGCTGTCTAGGAATCTAAGGGAGTGAAATTCCAATGCTTTCTCAATGTCACTCACCCAAACTCTCCCAGGCCTCTCCCCTGACTCATTGCCACTGATAGGCCTACTTGTCACCAACACTGTCATCTGCTGCTTTGTTATGGGTATTCCATTCCATCTATCCCTTTAGCTGCTTCCTATTTCTTATTTTGAAGCCACCTCTCAGCAGCATTATATGGAATTTGCAGCCCATTTGGCCCAATTATTCCATGCCAGTGTTAACAATCCACACCCCTCTTCATCTTACCCTCTCAGCGTTTTCTTCTGCTCATTTCTGCCTTACATGTTTATCTGTCTTCCCCTTAAATGCATCAATACTATTTATCTCAACCACTTGTGAGTCCCACTTTCCCACCACATTCTCTGCAAGTAAAGATGTTTCATGAATATTATCTATCAACATGGCTCAGCCTCCATACGTATTCTGATCACACTTGCTTTAATCACTCCATCACCACCCTTGGCTTCACGACCTGTGCTATGCGGCTTGGCAGCCTGTCTGACATCAAGGTGGATATGAACCAGGACTATCTGAGGCTCAACATTGATGAGGCCAAAGTCACCTTGTTCAGTTTCCTCCAGAAAAGCGGCACCCTGGCTCTCAATTTCACACCCTCTTGCCTTGCACCGTGAACCTCAAGAGACAATGCATAAACTCGATGGCCTGTCAGAGCCTAGTCCCACACCACAAAAAAGTCACCTTTCATTTTTTTAAATTCATTTTTGGGATGTGGCTAGGCCAGCATTTATTGCTCATCCATAATTGCCCTTGAGAAGGTGGTGGTGAGCTGCCTTCTTGAACTGCTGTGATCCATGTGGTGTAGGTACACCCGCAGTCCTGTTAGGGAGGGAGTTTCAGGATTTTGACCCAGCGACAGTTAAGGAATGGTGATATATTTCCAAGTCAGGATGGTGAGTGACTTGGAGAGAAACTTCCAGGTGGTGGCGTTCCCATGTATCTACTCCCCTTGTCCTTCTAGATGGTGGTGGTCGTTGTTTGGAAGGTGATGCCCTAGGAGCCTTGGTGAGTTTCTGCAATGCATCTTGTAGATGGTACACGCTTCTGCTACTGTTCATTGGCGGCAGTTCAAGAAGGCAGCTCGCAAGGGCACCTTCTCAAGGGCAATTGGTGGTGGAGTGAATGTTGAGGATGGGATGCCAATCAACATAGGCTGCCTTGACACCTAGATGGTGTCAAGCTTCTTGCGTGCTGTGGGAGCTGCACTCATCCTGGCAAGTGGACAGTATTTCATCACTCTCCTGACTTGTGCTTTGGATATCCAAAATATTGCTCCTCTGCATCTTCACCTCAATTCCACAGCCACTGAAGCTCATTTGTGGTTTATATCATCTTCAGACTAGACTTGTCCAATGTTCTGCTCAGTGGATTCCTGGTCTCCACCCAACATAAACTCCATCTCATACAAAGCTACATTGTCCATATCCTATCCCACCTGTTTCCAAATATTTTAAACAGATGTTTGGTAGTGCATAACTTGAGTATTGCTGAAAAAAGAGACATGTCTAAGCTTTTTGTTTTGCACTCATCAGGACACTCGCAAGAATACCAATACAAGGGAGAAAACAATTTATACTGTATGTGAAAAGAGTGCTGATTGGCTGGCAAGTGGCATTGCCATGGAGAATACATCACTGATGTTGACTACAGTTAACTGTCAAGTATTGTTTGTATTTAAACCAGCCAGCTTGACTCTGACTAGTCAAGGCAATGCCCTCAGGAATGAGTCAGAGAATGGTTGTCACTTATTTTGTTTAGCTGAAACAGGAGCAATGTATGTACATGTTCTTTCTGTCTGCAAAAAACAGGGCGTTGTGTATAACAATGCTTGGCAGTTAATTGTCAGTGGTGCATTTTCCTTGGCAATGCCAGTTGCCAACCAATCAGCACTCTCCTCACATACAGTATAAAATTATTGTTGTTTTCTGCCTTATATTGATATTCATGCGAGTATCCTGATTAGTGCAAGACAAAAAGCTTAGACATATCATATATCTATTTTATGGCAATATTTCAAACATTTATCCCTTATCCACAATCCCCCCTTTTTGGGTTATCATTTTCACATGCCCTCATGCACATTCATCACCCCCTGGTCACACTGAATGTCGTTGACTCCTCCTCCTCCATCAAAGTCCTCGAACACAGATCTTTCATTACATACCTATTTCTTCCTGTGTTGTTTCAACACTAGTCAACAGTGCGTTTCCCCCTTCCTACATTCTACAACTGGTGGAAAAGCAATTACCTTGCCCTTACACTGTCCCTTAACCCTTAAGTTTTTTTTTTCATCCCTCTCTACTTTCAAATGTCTCCTTAAAACTAGGCCTTGATAAAATTTTCATAATTCCCCTGTAATATCCCACCAAATTCTGTTTGAATCTGGTCCAAAATGCTGATGACTCCAGGGATGTTTTACCATATTCATGTATATAAATGCAAGTCGTTTTACCTCATTAAAGCTCAATATTAAATCGCTTTTGCTGTAATCACTCCTACAAAACATACATGCCAAAAAAGTGCAGATTTTAATTACACATGTATCATGCACATAGGTTTAAAAATGGATAGGAATTTCTACGCCCATTATTGCAATGCAGAGTAAACTCCAGCTTCAAAATCTGTATATATCAAAGCATCCAGAGAACTAATTGTTATCTGTTCATCACCAAAGGTTGCATTCAAAGAGTTTTTCATGCCAGAAGCATCGGATTAAAACAACTTGCATTTACATATCACCTTTAATATATCATCTCAAGACACTTCATAGAAATGAATCAAAAGAAAAATTGATACTGAGTCAAAGGGGCAGATGCAGGACAGGTGAACAAAAGTTTGTTCAAGGTTTTAAGGAGTGTGTTAAAGGAGAGAGGTGGTGGTGCATAGAAGTTCATGGAGGAACTTCAAGAGTTTGGGATCTGGCCTGCTGAAGGCAAGGTCGCCAGTGGTGGAGTGATTAAAATTGGGGACGTGCAAGAGGCCAGAATTGGAGGAGCGCTTGGAGGGTTGTAGGATTGGAAAAAGTTAGAGAGGTAAGGGGGGGCAGATTTTTACACCGGCAGCACTTTACGGTCCCACCAAAGTCTGTGGACTTTTGAACAGCTCGCCGCATTTTATGGCCCCACCCCCGCCACAACGGGAACATAAAATTCCGGTCAAGGAGAGGGAAAGGCAGCAATGGGATTTTGAACAAAAGCATGAGAATTTTAAATTTTGGTGATCGATGGAACAGAAACCAAGGGAGGTTTGTGAGTGAATGGGCCTTTCCTTTAGAACCCTTCCAGTGAAAAACAATGGAAAGCCCTAGTTTCTTGTTCGGGTTTCAAGACAATCATTCCAGTTTAAGAGCAAATAAGGGCGTTTTTAAATATACTCAAAATCGCTACAGCTGTCGGTATGTGGCTGTGGCTGAAAGACATGATCAGATGTGCTGGTCAGATTAAAAATTGCAGGTGATGTGTTGTCTTGTGAAAGTGGCTACAGTGACCCTGGTCTGTGCTGATGATCTTAGATCTGGTACCAGATCACCCCTTGAGATTGGTGTTAATTGCATTCCAAAACAGAACTGATGGACCCACAAGTGTAAGTGTCTCAAATATAGTTTAAAACTAATTTTACAAATGAGACATTAAAATTAGTGGAATCATATATCCTAAAAGTAGCATCTTAAATTTTTAAAGAATCAAAGATTAGGTAACGATATTATTCAAGTTCCAAACTTGACTGGTAGGAATTACTTCAGAAACTTCAGGTGCCTGATGTTATGATCAAACTGCAATCATTTACTGTTGCCAGAATTGCACATTAAACAGTAAACACAAAAAGATTTACTCTTTTTGATAGATTACAGAAGGGGAAAGAATATAGTACAGGGTATTTATATTTAGCATAACAATGATATAGGTTAGATAGTTAACAAGGTATGAAGTAAGACCAACCCAAAAGGGAAACACCTTCCAATGAGTGTATTTTATCTTTAAAAAATGCAATCTAAATTTCAGCATTGTCTATAGTGCAGTGTGAGAAAGCGTGTCCATTAAAAGGATAAGTTGACTGCAAATGGCTCTAGAGGAGGCAGAGTTCATATAAAACAGACCAAGAGGCAATCGTAAGTCAAAAGGAAAAAACTTGCATTCATATAGCACCTTTCATGACCTCAGGGCATCCCACATTGCTTTGCAGCCAATGTACTTTGAAGTGTAGTCACTATTGTAATGCAGGGAAACATGCCAGCCAATAGCTGCTTGGCAAACCCTCCACAAACAGCAATATGATAATGACCAGATAATTTGTTTTTATGATGTATGACTGAAGGATAAATATTGGCCAGGGCACCGGGGAGAACTCCCTTGCTCTTGTCTGAAATATTGCCACGGGATCTTCTACGTCTGCCCGAGAGGGCAGACGGGCCTCAGTTTAAGGTATAATCTGAGGTCTCTGAACATTCCTCTTTAATGTGAAATACACACTAGCACTTCCCACATATGCTGACCACTATCACGTCTACAAGAATGAGAGTCACAGGTCACCTCCTCGTAAACAAAAACAGGAATGCTTTCTAAAACTGGTTTATAAAGTCATGTCAAATGGAGTGAAGGAGTTCTTAGACCAAGTGTGCAAGTTCTTCAGTGGTTCACTTCCAGTATGGCCTTTGTGTTACCATCAACGAAGTAGTCATTTTTAATAATATCATGTAGTAGATCATGAAATGTAGCAAAGCGAGGCTCACATCTTAAAATGTTTTCATTCATTTTGATGTTCAAGGTACATTGAAGCATTAGTGTTTCTTACATTTTTAAACCAGACCGAGGACATTTTATATAATAAAACTGCAGTTTGGAAATTGATTTGTTATTGAAATTAAATGCTGTGTTGGATAAGCAGATAATTTCGGACAGGAAACCATGTCTGCCAGATTTTGATTAGTTTTGAAAAGTGTGCGAATTATTGAGCCTAATAGTCTTACCGTTGTTAAATTATTCCTTTTCTGCATTGGTGCAGTCTCATCAAGCATCTCCACTCCAGTCATTGTAAATAAAGCCCTCCCTTTTCAAGTCTTTTTTTTATATAGTTCCCCCATCAAAACTTAATTCTGAAAAAAGAACCTGCACACCTCCTGGTTTGTTACTGCCAAATGTTGATAAATGCACTGCCTACTCAAAGAGATTTTCTCAAGGACATCTCAACCAGCCCGATTCTCTCTGTCTCGCTTTATCACTTTGCACCATTGTTTTAAGCTTATGTCTTGCCAAATCCAGCTCGTTGCCTGTTGGTTGCTTTAGCCAAAGGCTGGAGCAGAAACTGTACCATTCATTTTCTGCCATGCTGCCACTGGGTAAAGGGTGGTGGTGGGGGTTGGGGGGTGGGTGGGGTGGGGGGGAGAACTCATCCAATGTAAAAGTTAAGGAAACGAAAGACACTCACTAACATATTCAGCCCAAACGTCACAAGTTGACTTTGTTTGACAGGCATGCTGTTGTCTATCCTTGTATAAAAATTTTTTTTTTTTGGTAAGTTATGAATTTTTTGTACAGAGAGCTAAAATGTAATTATGTTAAGCTATTGATTCATCTCTGTATAGCTGTGAGAGGTTGACTTCTTTGGCTTAAATATGAAATATAATCTGCCTGTTTCGCTTTGTATTTCAGCTGTGATGCACAGTTAATGCATTTTTGTTACTAGTATGTTCATTTGGAAACATTAATACTAAATGTACAAACATTAATCTGTTATTGGTATTTTTTGTTCTTTTTAAATGTGTCTCGGTATAAATAATAATTGTATGAACTGGTATGATTGCTTCTCTAAAAGAGAGCTTAATTATAGTACCAGTGCATTGAATAATAAAGAACTACAATAAAACCGTTTTTTCTTAAAAATGCCTATGTTGTTCATACACTGTAGGATTTATCTGTAACTACTTACAAGTTATTAGTACCCTAGACATTGTTATGTATTTAAGTAATGGATGAGTCTCAGTAGTGGGTGGGGGATGGCATTTGATGGAGAGAGGCTGCTACAAGGAGCTCTTCCCTCCACTGGGGGAGCTCTGGCCTTTCCCAGGGCTAATTACCTTCTCCGTAAGAGGCACTTCAGGAAGTGGTTTTGAGTTTTATGAGGACCAGATTGGAGAAGCTGGAGCTGTTCTCCTTGGAGAAGAGAAGATGAAGAGGAGATTTGGCAGAGATGTTCAGAATCATGAAGGGCCTGGAAAAAAATAGACAGAGAAAAACTGTTCCATTGGCAGAAGGGTTGAGAATCAGGGCACACCAATTTAACATGATTGCCAAAAGCAGCAATGGCAACAAGTGGTTAGAATTTGGAATGAACTGCTTGATAGTGTGATGGCAACAGATTCATTCAACACCTTCAAAAGAGAATTGGATAATTATCTGAAGGCGGGTGGGGGCGTGGGGAGGGGGTGGGGGGAGGTGTAGTTGGGGCTAGGTGAGTTGCTCTTCCAGACAGCCAGTATGGAAGTGATGGACTGAATGGCTTCCTTCTGTGCTGTAACCATTCTATGATTCTATAAGTGAAAAAAAAAGACTTGGATTTATATCAGGTTTTTCATGGCCACCAGACATCCCAAAATGCTTTACACCCAATGGAGTACTTTTGAAATGTAGTCACTTGTTACAATGTCAGAAATGCAGCAGCTAATTTGCACACAGTGGGCTCCCACAAACAGCAATATGATAATGACTGGGTAATCTGTTTTCTGTTTAAACCAGGCCTTAAGATATTGGCTGAAGGATAAATATTGGTTAGGAATCCTCCATTCTTTTACGACTGGTGCAATAGGATCTCTTTTGTCTATATGAGAGGGCAGACAGCACATCAGTTTAGCATCTTAACTGGAAAACACCACTTCTGAATGCACAGTGCTCCCTCAGTACTGCGCTGGAGTATTAGCCTAGATTTTGTGCACTAATCTTTGGAGTAGGGCTTGAACCCATAGGCGCCTGAATCAGGGACGAGGGTGCTGATCCCAGGCTGACACCTGATTCCATTTTACCATAATGCCCAGACCAGGCTTTGACCCTGCACTTACCCTGCACGCATTGGTGAAACTTCTTGGTACCAGTGCCCAGGAGTTGGAATGCCCATTACATTCGAAATAATTCTGTAGAAGAAGCAGCTTTTAATTTCCAGATATTAATTCAAAAATTGTGCTGACAAAGCCACTGCTATGAAACCAGTCTTAACACAAACGCTAACTTTCTTCGGAGGCAGCAGTTTAAAAGGTAAAATGCAGCACAGCGTATTAGGTTGGCTGTGTGACATCGGAAGCAGCGGTGCTGCCTCGCAGTAGGTAACAATGGGCAGAATTGTCTGTGCCCGCTGGTGTCGGACATGTTTAGCGTGAGCAGACAATATGGTGAGAAGGCCAAAAATGGGTTTCACAATGTCGTGAGCAGGTAATTTTTATTTTTATTCATTTATTCATTGTTTTATCCTCCTTTTTTTACCCCTTTTTTGTCTTTTATCCCCAACCACCTCCCCCTTCCCCCACACCGCTCCCAAAAGGGCCATCTGTTGCTTGTTTCTATGTTGTTCTTTCACAGAGCAGTGACCCTTGTTCTGCTATTCACACATTCTGCTTTCTTACCTCTGTACCACTATCAGCACTTTCTCCAGCCCTTACTACTACCATTAACATTCCCTTTGTCTTGTGTCCATGACATCTTTGTCAAACTCTCCTTAGCCCCATCTATCTATCCTGTGTTACCCGCTCCACCCTCCTTAAGCAGTATAAATTCCATCACTTTCAACTCCTCTTTATTTCTGAAGAAGAGTCACACAGACTCGAAATGTTAACTCTGCTCCTTTCTCCCCAGGTGCTGTCAGACGTCAGACCTGCTGAGTTTTACCAGCATTTTCTGTTTTTATTTCAGAATCCCAGCATCTGCAGTACTTTACTTTTACCAGAGGTTTGTCATCTGACTTGGACCTCACATATGCCTCTTCCCCAACAGTCCTCCGAGTGCTTGGATGCACCTGCCTCCTCCTGCTGCTGACACTTGTCCATGTGTTGACCACCAGATTGTGAACCTGAGTCTTCTCTAGATCTAGGTGTCACTGAGGTGTGTGTCTCTGCGCTGGTGCAGGGTGCGGGTAAAGCGCCGTGACAGGTCTATCAGGCTGCTTATCTCCAGCTCTTCATTGGAGGAGGTGTCCTCTTGGCTGGAGGTGAGAACGTGGATGGAGCTGAGGGGTTGGCTGGCTGAGGGTGTCGGTTGCTTGCCAGCGCTCCCTGTGAACTGCAGTTGAGATAAGTAGCGCATGGCAGCAGAGTCAAAAGCAAGAAAGAGCGCGCTCACAATTGCATTGAGAGAGGGATAGTATGGTGTAGGGTCCTCAGGTGGGTGTTTGCTGCCGACCTCACTGTCAACCCAGGCACGGACCATGTCCTCCCCAGTCAGTGCGATGGCACACACCTCAAAGTGAGTGAGTGCCTAATGTGGGCCACTCCAACCCTGGTTTACGACTCTTCCCTGCTGATGTGAGCAGGCTTCTCCTGCATGAAATCAGATGGAGAGAGTGTGAGCAGGACACATGGCACTGTGTGGAACATTTGTGTTATGAGCAGAGTCATGGATAGGATGAGGACGTGAGCTCAGGAGGGTTTGAGCCTGATGGAGATGTGAGGGTGTGTGTGGGAGTTAATGGTGTTGCCCCCTGAGGTGTGAGATCCCTGTGGATGTGTGACAGGTTTGTGAGTGTGTGAGTTGAGAGGGATGAGCAGAGTGAATTACCCTGGTGGAACGGAGGAGACCACTCATCCTGTAGTGGCACTGTGGGTGGCTGTCCTCTTTTGCAGGGCGTTGGTGCTGACCACCGCTGACCACCACCTCCCATGCTGGATTGGTGATGCTGCTGCTCCTCCTGCAGCCAGAGCTGGGTTGGAGGACATCACAGCGAGTCTCCATGGTGTCTAAAAGGCACTTGAGGGACATGTCACTAAACCTGGGAGCTGCAGTCTGTTTGCCTTTCAGGGCCATGTCTTCTGTGCAGCAGTCCTGGGCCGGAAGCACTGAGAGGTGTGCACACAGCTGGACTTCTAATATGGCTCCCGGGGTGATGAAGTAGCAAGGTAATGGCGTGCTGGGCAAATGAGAGCCTGCCCACCGTGGAAAAGGCTGTTTTGCAGGAATGGATAATTAATGCGGCGGGTTTAGGATGATGTAGTGTGAAAAGCCGCCATTGCGGCCAGCGGGTAAAACATCGTTTCCTCTACCCACTACCGCACTTAGTGCAAATCTGGGATGAGAATGATGCTCCTTAGTTTAAGTCCTTCTGCAACTGATTGAATTTGTATATGCAACTTATGCCCAATTATCACAATCCATTCATTTGCTTTCGCTAATACAGTAACAATAGCACCTGCTAAATCTTGCAAAGAATGATCTTGCTTCTCTGGTTGTGTTAGAAAATGTATTTGTTAATTAACCTAATTAGCATTCTATGTGAATAAGACAACCGTTTCTGCCAAGCTTGGCGAATGTAGGATCATCACATTGTGTGGGTGTTAGTGGGATTGTGGGAAAAAAATAATCACTCTGATCACCAAAACTTGCAGGAGCTCATTGGACCCATCGTGCCCATGCCAGCCCTTTAAAAGAGCAGTTGTGCTTACTCCCACACTCTCATTTGTTCTTTGCAACTTTACCATCCTCAAGTACCCGTCAGCTCGCTTTTAAAATTATTTATAAAATCAGCTTCCACCAAACACCTGAGGGAAGGCATTTCAGATCCCGACAACTCTCTGGGTAAAATAATCTTCTCCTCACCTCCCAATCAGATCTTTTTCTCCAATGATTTTAAATCTGTAATCTCTGGTTATTGACTCGGTCGCTGATGTGTGTTAAAGAAAGACAGCAATCATGACCATGAAGACTATCGTTGATTGTTGTAAAAACCTATCTGGTTCACTAATGTGCTTTAGGGAAGGAAATCTGGCCTGGTCTCCATCTGACTTCAGACCTGCAGCAATGTGGTTGACTCTTAACTCCCCTCCGAAGTGGCCTAGCAAGACCCTCAATTCAAGGGCAATTAGGGATGGATAACAAATGCTGGCCTTGCCAGCAACGCCCACATCCCAAGAGACAATAAAGAAAACAAAAATGATGTTTGAGGGTTAAACCTTGGCTGGGACACCAGGGAGAAATCCTTTGTCCTTCTCAAGCTCCATGGACTTACAGGCCTGAATTTTTCAGGTGGCGGGCGGGTTTGGCGGGAGTTGGCGGGGGGGGGGGGTTGTTGGTCGCCTAGCCAATCGCCGCCCACGATCGGCTTGGTGCCGCCATTTTACACGGGCGGGCCAATTAAGGCCCACCCACCGTAAGACACGAGCGGTCAGCGCTACCTGTGTGGGGGGAGGGGGAGGAGGGAGAGTCGGGCCCAGCTATCTTTCACACGTGCATGCAGAAGGGCGCTTCAATCGCGCCTCAGGGAGATTGAAGCGCATTTGAAATGATTAAGTAAATGGGGTAAAAATTTAATTAAACATGTCCCCTCATGCGAGTGTGTCACATGAGATGGGGCATGTGTTTATCTTTAGAGAAAATTTTTTCTTTATTTAACAAAAGCTTTAGGAAACCTCATCCCGCTCACGGATGAGGCTTCCTAAAAAAAACGTGAAGGCCGTTTGGCCTTTTCACCTGCCCGACAACCTTAAGGTTGGACGGGCAGCGTTAACGATGACATTAATAACTTCCTTAATGGTCTTAATAGGCCGTTTAAACATCGGCGGAGGCGCAGCCGACTCCGGCGCGTGCCCAGCGAACAAAACATCGCGAGGCAGCGCAGTGTCATCGGGACGCACACCCGACATCATCGGGCGTCATTTTATGCGTCAGCGAACCAGGCCCCACTCCTGCACTGAAAAATCCTGCCCCTCGTTTCACTGCTTTGAAGTGTGAAAAATATGAATCTACTGGGCCGTAATTATTCTTTTAGCTTGTACAGCCAGTACTGTATAAGTAGCTTGTGAAGGATGTGAATGCTATGATGTGTAATGCACAAGGTATAATCCTGTTGCTCTAATGTGGGATAAGTAGCCTGTCCCTTTAAGGCCACCAAGCTTAACATAGCTGTCTGCAGTCAATTAGAGTTTAATTCCTGACACTTATCGCATGCTTGTCAATTTATCACTGTAGCTTCACCTGCAAGCTTCCCTCACTGGCTGCAAGAAACCTGTAATTGACCACAGCAGGAAGTGAGTGTCCAAACATATACTTCCCATTCCTTCTCAGGACCAGAAGGGTTAGGCCAATGGAAACAATCTTGTTGGCATCTCCCACACCCTGTGCAGAAAGTAAGAGAAAAAAAATACTTAAAAGTAAATCCTTTAAACTGAGATGGACATATTCAATACTTTAAAACCTTAAACCTGTTTACCAGGCACAGACCATCTCCTGTTGCTCACAGTAAGTCAAAGAGGCACAGGTTGCTTGATAGGCAAAGAGTGTAACAGTGTAATAAAGAGGAAAGCCTTGAGAGTCCATTCCTGAGAAACTGGAAAGCAATTACTTGCAGGAACGCTGCTAAAAAGAAAGGCTTGCATTTGTATAGCATCTTACACAAGGTCAGGATGTTCCAAAATGCTTCTGAGCCCATGAGGTACATTAGACCTGCAGTTACTGTTGTAATTTCGGAAACATGGCAGTCAATGTTGTTGTAAGGTGTTGGGCTTGGTTCAGTAGACTCTAATAAGGTATTTGTAGCCTTAGGTAGTTCAACTGTATTTATTAACTACTAGAAACTGTCTCCATGTTTGCTTCTACACATGACTCGGTCCAACACTACACCGACCCCTGAACGTAGGTCATGTGTTCTATTAAATCACTGCGTGGGCGGTACTGTATTCAGTTCCACATTGATCCTATATGTGCCAGACCTTTAAACTACACCTCCCCCAAGTGTCTTTATCCAACACATTTACATTATCCCAGTTAACACCGTGTATTACATCATTTCTACTACTCAATCTCCCCCCCTCTCAAGTCTCTGAGTTCATAGGTTCAGGTGGTCTGGAGGCCTTATAAGCCTTCCATTTCTTGTCCTCATTACTGTTGGAGGAATGGTAGGCTCTGTTGCTCCAGGTAAACGTGTTTGAATTGGAGATTGTTCTGGAACCTTCCTCCTTAATATGCTGTTACAATCCTCGCGTATCAAGCAACCTGTATCCTTTGACTTACTGTGAGCAACAGGAGATGGTCTGTGCCTGGTAAACAGGTTTAAGGTTTTAAAGTGTTGAATGTGTCCATCTCAGTTTAGAGGACATACTTCCAAGTATTTTTTTTCTCTTACTTTCTGCACAGGGTGTGGGAGTTGCCAACAAGATTGTTTCCATTTGCTTAACCCTTCTGGCCCTGAGAAGGAATCTGAAGTATATGTTCAGAGACTCACTTCCTGCTGTGGTCAATTACAGGTTTCTTGCAGCCAGTGAGGGAAGCTTGCAGGTGAATCTACAGTGATACATCAACAAACGCGTGATAAGTGTCAGGAATTAAATTTTAATTGACTGCAGACAGCTATTTTAAGTTTTCTGGCATATGGGTGTCTTCCTGAATTTCTCTCCACTGCACAGTGGGAAGGGTCCTTCAAGGGATGAGCAGGAGACTCTTCCTATTCCTCCTGACCGTACCCTCTGGGGTGTCAACCAGGTATGACCAGGGTTGGTCATCGTCTTTCCAGATGATAGCGCCCTCTCTCTTGAGATCTTTAATCCAGGCCTTGTTGTCCTGTTGTCGTTGTGGCGAGTGTCTGGTGTGGCACCTTTTGTTGTAGGTGGAAGGCTGTTTCTGCCTGTACGACTGCCCCCAGTTTTGGATGTCCTGGCAATCCATGGCTACCAACCCTGATGTTAGTTTCTTTGGCAGGATTGAGAGATGTGTGTAGAGTTTTCTGCCCATTGGGAGCTCGGATGGGGCTAGGTCACGTTGCAATGGGGTGGACCTGTAGGTTAATAGCGCTGTTGGGAAGTCTTCACTCTTTTTAGGGGGCCTTTTATAGTGCAGACCCCTCTTTCAGCCTCCCCGGATATCTTAGGGAGCTGATACCATGGTGGAAGCCGGATGTGATTGCAAATTGGGTGAAGTACTCATTTGAAAATTGTGAGCCATTATTGGGCATGATCTCACCCAGGATGCCATGGCTCATGTTGGTAGCCAAGGATTATATCCCCTTCACCGCTTTAACTACTACATCTGTGGTTGTTGTGTACAGTTGCTTCACCTTGACCCATCTGGAAAAGTAATCCACCACAGTAAGGAATGATGTGCTGTTAGAAACAGGTAAATCAATGCCCAGCCTCTCCCATGGCCTGGTAGGGAACTAAAGGGCTTCCTTTGGACCTGCTTTGTGCAGACCATACATGTGACGGTTCACTATCATGTTCTCAATTGTCCTGGAAATTCCTGGCACTTGTTGATGCCCAAGGTGGCTTTGATGCATCTTTTTGAGGATCTCCACCTGAAGGGGAAATGGGATGACCAGTCACTCAGTGTACACTAGGAGATTGTCATTGACAATAAAGGGTTTTTGTTGTTCAAACCAAGCTTTCATTGGACCACCATTTGGTCTCTGTTGTGGCCACCCTTGTTGCCACAAGTAACAGTAATGGTGGATGCGGGTACACTCCTCATTTCGCACTTGTTCCTGATGAATCTGTGGCTGTTGGCAGATGTCTCCTTGTCAGTTGGGAGTGTGCTTCAAGCTCCTCGATTAGATTGACATCCTGTTTTGTCAGAAAGTCCACTGTAACCCTGGAAAGCGTGTCTGCCATTGTTTGGTTTTTGCCCTAGATGCATACCGTCTTGTAGGCAAACCTCATGTGGTGTAGGCACAATCTCTGGATTTTGAGAGGCATCTTTGTCAGCTCCTTCTCATCTAGCAATGAGACCAATGGCTGATGGTCTGTTTCAATTGTGACCTTTAGGCGAATGATGTAGGCGGAAAATTCTCACACACCCACGTGACTGTGAGGGTTTCCTTTTTGATGATATTGTACCTTGTCTCTGTGTCCAACAGTCCTCTAGAAGCTCAGTATGCCGGTCAGTGACTTCCATCCAGTTGCTCTTAAAATAGGACCACTCCAAGCCTTGTGGATGAAGCATCTGCTGCTATGGTGGTGGGCAGGGATGGATCGTAGTGGGCCAGAATGTTGGTGGAGAGTAGCATTGCTTTGATGATAGTGAATGCTGTGAGAATGGATGTCTTTTTTATATATCTTTGGGGAATATTGTGCTATCCTGTGAAGAAGGTGGTACGTGTGTATGTGTGTGTGTGTCTGTGTGTGTGTAAATGAGGCAAGGTTATTAGAGACAAGTTGCCTGGGAGGTTACTACATGAAAGGATAAAGTTAAGTGTGCAGTTGTAACGAGATATTATAGTGGGTTTGAGGTACAAGTAAATAGGTTGGACCTAACTTTTGCATTTTTTTTAGATAAATTCATTTGAATATCAAAGGGAAGTCAGAGGTGCAAAGAAATATTTTGGCATCTTACAGGGGTTCCATGGGTAAACAGATGAGGGTCCATTACATTTTATTTACCCAAAATCAGAGACAAAATAGAAACATGAAAGATTTTATGTTTGAAAGGATTTGAGTTTCAAAGAAATGTGAGAACAATTGAATCTGAGGTGAAAGAGGGGAAAAGGTGTTTTAGAGTGGCGGGCTTAGGGATTGGCTGTTTGATGTTGGCTGTTGGTTGTCAGCTGTCGGCTATGTGAGGAAGATCTCTTGGAAAGAGCTCTAGGCTGGGAGATGATACAGTTTGAATCAGCCACCCACTCAAGGCAGAAAAGTTTTGGGCTGCAAAAAGCAGTCTTGTTCTGAAGTCCTGAAGTTCCACAGCAGAGTGGAAAAGAGGTTAAGAGGTCATGTGGTATGCCTTTATTAAAGCTACAGCAGTTTGCCTTGGGGGAAATTATTGTAATTTTATAGTTAAACATCTATAAAGGAGTGTTGCCTGGAAGGTGTTTACTTGTGCATCTGATCAGGTAGGGAGTTTTTTGGGGAATGTTTTGTATGACTAATTTTAACTGCGCGACTGTAAGCTTGTATGCTTAAGTTTTCTTTTCTTCTTGTTAATAAAGCTTTACTTTTAATCTGTAAAATCCCAAAAGTGTCACTGAATTTCTTGCTGCTGAGATCAGTACGTTTCCTTCTTGTTTTCAGAGTAGAAAACAAAGGGTGTGGCCTGTAGCCAAGTTTCCCTCTGGGATTTGGTTTGCTCAGCAATTACCATCTGTTGTGGTCATAAAAGTACTTGTTCTGGATGTGTGTCCCAGCGCCATGCCTGTTTTTTCTTTAGTAGATGTCTCAAAAGTTCTCTGACCTATTCCATATTTGGTAAGAATTTTGCCAACTAGTTCACCATCCCCAGGAAACTCTGTTGGTCCAGAATCGAGGATGGAGTTGCAAACTCGCCAATAGCTTTTGATTTCTGTGGGTCAGTGATGCCTTTATTGCTGACCATGTGTCCCAGGAACCGAATTGTTGCCTTAAGGAACTCGCATTTCTCATTCAGCGTCAGCCCTGCTTCCGGCAGGCGCTCTGGACTGCTGTGAACCTCATACCTTGTTCCTCCACTTTGTGTCGTGAACTAAAACACCATCCATATGGCAGATAACACCCTTGCAAACCAGCCAACATTGCACGTTGAAATATGTCTGGTTCCGAGGTGATTCCAAACGGTAAGGGGTTGAAGCAGAATCTGCTAAAGGAGGTAAGGAATACGGTCAGCAACCTGAACTCTTCATCTAGGAGAAGTTGCCGAAGGCCGCTGTTGGCATTGAGTTTTGCAAACAACGTGTTCACAGAGAGTTTGGTTAGGCTATCATCTGCTATGGCTTTATTGAGCTGTGTTGAGTCGAGGCAAATACAGATTCCCGTTTGGAACTGGGACCATCCTGGAACTCTGTACGTGTGACTGGGGAGATCACTGGGAAGATTTGTCATTTCATCCAGCTGCCCCATATCTGTCATTTCATCCAGCTGTTGCTGCACTTGCTTCATGAGTGGGTGGAAAATCTTTTGTGGCGTGAATAGGCACATGAGTTTAGCATCCTCCCTCAGTGTGATCCTGTTCTTCAGCTGCCCCAGTCTTGTATAGAGCTTCAGGAGCTCCCTCTTATAGTTGGAGCCAGGCCCTTGTTGGTTAACCTTTTGCAAAAGGTTAAGGTCAACACAAGCTTTTCGGCAATTTTTTTAAAATTCGTCTACGGGGGGTGGCATCAACCGTTGTGTCACAAGCCATGGTTCTCTGTCCAATAGGACCATAACACTGGCTCCCGTATCCAATTTAAACTTTTGTGAGATATTCATTAACCAAGATATCCACATTCCAGAACGAAAATCCAGGATCTTTGACCCCACCTATGAAGCATGGTTGTGTGTCCTCTTGGTGTAGTGTTTCAATCCCGTGAATCCTCTTGAGATCTTCTGTGCATTTTGATGTCTCGGCTTTGCACAGCTTCCTGAAGTATCGTATTCTATTACACAGAAAGCATTGGGCTGAAATTGTCGGACATTGATCATGCCTGGGGTACTTTGCTCCACAGCGCTGGCATGGTCGCTCTATTGGTCAGTTAGGACATTGCTTCCCTTAACCTGGAGTGTCCCCGTTTCTGTGCTGTTTAACTAGCTGAACAGTGGGGTTACTTTGTACCACGGTTTGTTTAATATGGACCAGTGCTGCAAACGGATTTCAGATCGCCTGAAAGTCTGGGTGGCTTTCCCAAGGGCGAGCTCTCTCGCTGCTTGCAGCGTGTCTGAGAGTGCATCGTCTGCCACTCTTACAGCTATTCTATCCATGATTAACTCAGATTTCGGGTCACCATCATCACACTCTTCAGCCATTCGGTGCAGCTCATTAAGAAAGGAGTCGACAGTTTCTCCTGGTTTCTGGACATGCTTGTTAAATTAGCCCATTCAAGGATTTTGTTACTTATGAGATAAAATAATCATCAAGTAATTAAAAAAAATTTCATCAGGTTTTGCAGATGATTCGTTAATTCTTTGTCTAGCTATTATATCCTTGGCTATCGGGCCTACCAAATGGAGCAGCATGTTAACTTAAAACAAAAACAGAATTACCTGGAAAAACTCAGCAGGTCTGGCAGCATCGGCGGAGAAGAAAAGAGTTGACGTTTCGAGTCCTCATGACCCTTCGACAGAACCAGTTCTGTCGAAGGGTCATGAGGACTCGAAACGTCAACTCTTTTCTTCTCCGCCGATGCTGCCAGACCTGCTGAGTTTTTCCAGGTAATTCTGTTTTTGTTTTGGATTTCCAGCATCCGCAGTTTTTTTGTTTTTATCAGCATGTTAACTTGTTCAGCTTCTGTCTTTTTATCCAGACCTGCAGCGATCATGTATCTAAGGAAACTCTTTCCCCAAAGTCTCCAATTTAGTGATTGATTTGGACCTTGGATAAGCCCAAATTGACCTGGAAGAGTGGATTTCTGATCCACGGTTAAAGTTTTTAAATTGCAGGTTTGGCTTTAAGAGGTTTTCAAAAATCCAAGATGGCGCAACCATACGCTTCTGCACAAGGGCTTTTTTCCCCCCATGGGCTCCTGCAGTAATGGCATTCACAATCTCAGAATTTAAGTATTTTCAACAATGGCTGCGTGGATCAACTGGATACAGTCTATCCTACTTTCGCGCAAAGTACTTGGGTCTCGGAAGTTGTGGTATTCCAGCCTTTGCTGCCCTTTTAAAGCTGTCCAGTCAGTCACGATTAGGTTTTCATTAACTATTCCTTTTTCCTTTGTTTGGAGCAAGCTCGGCCACCACACGTTCAAACGCTGACTCAGGGATCAGGTTCCTTGGGCCGCGATTTAAATGGCAATTTCTGACCCCTGTGGTATTTAACTTTCTTCAGGACTCGTGTTGTCCAGTAATTTTACATTTTTAGCTCACCCCTGTTAGGTCCGCTGACATTGGGTGTTGGAGCTGGACCTCTGTGAATTCAAAGGAGACTTCTGCTGCGACGAGGAATTTAAATTCTGCCTCCAGCTTCCAAATCTTTCTTTGGAGCTTTTCTCCAGTGCTTTCCTTCTGCGCTTTGGCTTCTTGAGTTTTTCCTCAGGTCAGAATGCTTCCTTGATTTTTCCTTCAGTTTTCCAGGATTTCAATTTTCTTCTGCAGTCTCTGCGACATTTTAAGTTGTTTCATTCACTGCCACCATATTGTAAGGTGTTGAAGTTCAGTAGGTCTTATTAAGGTATTCGTAGACTTAGGGAGTCCAACAGTAAGTATTTATTAACTACTAGAAATTAGATACATAGGTGCAATAAAGGTCCAAGCTGGGAGCTGTCTCCATGCTTGCTTGAACACATGGCTCTTTCCAACACAACACTGACCCCTGGATGCGGGTTATGTGTTCTCTTATGTCACTGTGTGGGCGGTACTGTAGTCAGTGCCATGTTAACTCTTTATGTGCCAGACCCTTATACGACAAATCAGAGGCCTGCAAGCTCCCAACAATTGCAATGAATTAAATGACCAGATGCCTGTTTTAGTGAAATTGAAGCCAGGATTCCTCTGCTCTTCTTCAAATAGTTCTGTGGGATCTTTTCTGTCCATATGAGAGAACATATGTCTCAGTAAAATGTCTCATCCAAAATGCAACATCTCTGACAGGTGCAGTAGTTTTTGCGTGCTGTGCTGGACTGTCAGTCTTGATTTTCTGCTGTTAAATTTGTGGAGTGAGACTCGAATCCACAAAATTTTGATTCAGGAACAAGAATGCAAACAACTGAGCCGTGGCTGACATCTTAATAGTTCAATAGTTTATTTTTCTAATGATGCTGGTTGAGGGGCAAATATTTTACAGCATACCGGGGCCCTCCTCGTTCTTAGTCAAAATAATGTCATGGGATCTTTTATGTTTGCCCAAGAGGGAGATGGGATCTCGGCTTAATGTCTCACCAGAAAGACGGTGTCTCCAACAGTGCAACACTACCTTAACACTGCACTGGACCGTGAGCCTAGATTATGTAAATGTGCCGAAAAAAACAACTATTGCATCTAATTGCTACAGTCCAGAATGTCACAGATTGTTAGAGTTGGAGAATAATCTCCAAAAAATGACTCATAAACAATAAAAATAAAAGAGAGCAACGGGACTTCCTGTCAAGGGTGGGGTGGGCTAGGGTGGGTTGAGGTGTGTGGATGAGGCATTCATAACCATCTACCAATCTGCAGGGAATCAATTACCTTCTAAAGCCCTCTCAATTGAGCTCAAAGGGACATGGCTCCAATTTTGCAGTAGAGTAATACATTGGGCCTCACTTGATATATTGCCCTGTGCTTGTATCTTCTGCGCAACGTACAGAGTGTCTCCCAGTTTTGTTAAAAACAATGCATATGAGAACATTTTGCCAGCAATACTGCAGAGATCACCACTGGTGTTAATTGGTATTTCCATGTCTCCACAGCAGCTTAAATTTTCACCCAACCCCCTTAACTTTTTAAATGGCTTTACTCACCGTGTGTGAAATGTGACAAGATACATAGTCACGATGAAATACTACTAGTGACATTGGAGGGAAGGCGCAGTAAATAAGATACAGCCTGAGTTACTTCAAAGGCTGTTAGATGTTACAAAGACTGTGCTTTGCATGTGTTCCTGGACCAAATAACGCCAGTAATTTGTTACAATAATGGACACCTGACAGCCTATTGATTATAGGTTATTCAGCTATTGAGAACAATTAAGTGCTTCCTCCTTTCCTGCCTCCATGTGTGGTTTCCATGAACATCCTCACTGCCTCTTGAAGGATAACCACTTAAAGCTGCAACACTCGTAAAGATGCTTTCAAGTCCATCGTCTGTAGAAATGTGATATTACAACACCAGTCTCTTTTTAATGAGCACAAATTAATGGCAATTAAATTCCTAAATCCTTGGAATTTCTACAGGAGCTTTATTCACCTGATTGCAAGCATTTGTCACACAGTGTGAATTAAAATTCAGTGATATGCTTTTATATAATAAACAATAATTGCAGGGCAGGGAGTGAAGCACAACTGATAAATAATTTCCCAAACAAGGTGTCAGAAATCTGAATTTACAAATTCCATGCATTTCATTTACTCTTGGCTGGCGTTCAAGGTTTTTGACAGTAAGATTTATTGATTTAATTGCCTAGGGTAACCATGCAATAAAATTATCTAAAAGATAAATTTTCATGGCACTCTACTGCATTAGAGTAATTTTTCAAGTGCTATGACTGTATTTTTACAGGTTTCAGGTACAGAATCTTCTTTAAAGTGGCCTGGTCACATAGCTGGGCATGATGCAAGAAGAAAGAACTTGCATTTATTTAGCGCCTTCAGGATGTTCCAACATGCTTTCCTGCCAATGAAGTTACAGTCGAAGTGCAGTCACTGTTCTAATGCAGGAAATGCAGCAGCCAGTTTACACACAGCAAGATCCCACAAATAGATAATCTCTTTTTGAGTTATGTTGCTTGAGGGTTAACTGTTGACCAGGCCGCTGGGGAGGGCTCCCCTGTTTCCTACCCATAAGTAGTGATATGGGAGTTCTTATTCCCACCTGAGAGGGCAGCTGGGGCCTCAGTTTGGTATCTCACCTAAAGGTGGCATCTCTGACAGTGCAGCACTCCTTTAGTACTGCAAACACCTAAATGAACCAAACAACTTTGCCTGATTTTTTTGCAATGTTGAGGCGTGTTCTCTGTAAAGATGCAAATTTTCTGTTCTTTACTGTCTCCTGTATTAACAGAACAGAGACAGGCAATTCGGCCCAAACCTCCCACCCATCCTCATCTACCCCCATCAACTTATGCTTCTAGTCCCTTCGCTGTCTTGTGTTTATCCAGCTTTCCTTTAAATGTAACTATGTTATTCGTTTCAGACATTCCCTGTTGTAGTGATGATTTCACAATGTTCAGCACTATTTGCAACTCCTCAGGTACTGAAGCAGTCTGTGTCCATATTCAGCAAGACCTGGACAACATTCAGGCCGATAAATGGCAAGTAATAGTCGTGCCCTACAAGTGCCTGACAATGACCATCTTCAACAAGATAGAATCTAACCATCTTCCCTTGACATTCAATGGCATTACCAACACTGAATCCCCCACTATCAACATCCTGGGGGCTTACCATTGACCAGAAACTGTACTGGACCAGCCATATAAATATTGTGACTCCCCCATCATTGAAGATTTTTGTGAAGCCTCCTTCTCCTGTTAGTTGTTTAATTGTCCACCACCATTCATGACTGGGTGTGGCAGGACTGCAGAGCTTGGATCTGATCTATTGGTTGTGAGATTGCTTAATTGTGTCTATTGCATGCTGCTTCTGCTGTTTGGTATGCAAGTAGTCCTGTGTTATAGTTTCATCAGGCTTACCTCTCATTTTTAGGTATGCCTGGTGCTGCTCCTCGCATTCCCTCCTGCGCTTTTCATTGAACCGGGGTTGATCCTCTGGCTCGGTGGTAATGATAGAGTGAGGGAAATGCCGGGCCATGAGGTTACAGATTGTGGTTTTATACAACTCCGCTATTGCTGATGGCTCATAACACTTCATGGATGCCCAGTTTTGAGTTGCCATATGTGTTCATAATCCATCCCATTTAGCATGGTAGATAATACGATGGAGGGTATCCTCAATGTGAAGATGGGACTTTGTCTCCACAAAGACTGTACGGTGATCAGTCATATCATTACTGTCATGGATAGATGCACCTGCGGCAGGCAGGTTGGTGTGGATGAGGTTAAGTATATTTTTCCCTCTTGTTGGGTCTCTCACCATCTGCAGCAGACCCAGTCTAGCCGCTATGTCATTTACGACATGGCCAGTTCAGTAAGTAGTGGTGTTGACGTTGGACATTTAAGTCCCCCATCCAGAGTACATTATGTGCCCTTACCACCCCTAGTGCTTCCTCCAAGTGGTGTTCAACATGGAGGAGCACTGATTCATCAGCTGAGGGAGGGTGGTACATGGTAATCCTTGGTTATATGGTTTCCTTGCCCGTGTTTGACCTGATGCATGAGACCTCATGGAGACCAGAGCCAATGCTTAGGGCTCCCATGGCAACTCCTTCCCGACTGTATATCACTGTGCTGCTACCTCTGCTGGGTCTGTCCTGTTGGTGAGACAGGACATACCCAGAGATGGTGATGGTGAAGTCCGGGACATTATCTGTAAGGTATGCCTCTGTGAGGATGACTATGTCAGACTGCTGCTTGACTAGTCTGTCAGACAGCTCTCCCAATTTTGACACAATTTCCCAGGTGTTAGTAAGGAGGACTTTGCAGTGCCGACAGAACTGGGTGTGAGGTATCATTTCCGTTTATCTTTGCCTAGATCAATGCCGGGCGGTTTTAATCTGGTTTCATTTCTCTTAGACTTTGTAGCAGTTTGATACAACTGAGTGGCTTTCTAGGCCACTTCAGAGGGCATTTAAGAGTTAACCACATTGCTGTGGATCTGGAGTCACATGTAGGCCAGACCGGGTAAGGGTGGCAGATTTCCTTCCCTAAAGGACATAAGTGAGCCAGCTGGGTTTTTACGACAATCGACAATGGTTTCATGGTCACCATTGGTCTAGCTTTTTTTTCATTCCAGATTTAGTAATTAAATTTAAATTTTACCCATACATAACTTGTAAGCACAAAGTCTGGCCCTCTTAAACTTAAAGTAATTGGTCCACACAACACAGTCCAGTCCCTTTATTATTTTCAAAATTCCATCAAATTGCCCCATAGTCTGCACGTTCTAAAGTATATAGACCCAGCTTGTTGAGCTTATCTGGATATCTAATAATATCATATGGTCCAGCAACCCAATCTATCCTTATTCTATCTAAAACAATATTAACAGCTTCAGATTAACAATTTTACAGTTAGCAGCACCTCTTAATTCTGTCAGCGGAGCATCATATTCAAGAGTAGAGACCAATACAAAGTATTAATTTAGGTTCTGATACAAATGTAAAATGCTGTGAATTCTGGAAATGTGAAATAAAAACAAAAAATGCTGAAAATATTCAGCAGGTGTGTAATATACCTTTAAGAAGAATGCTATAATGGAAGATCACATGATCTTAATATCCAATAGCAGAGTAGCACGGGCTGCCTCAGTAGTCTGTAGTCAGTAGTCTATAGTTAGAGTCTGTAATGCAGAGACAGGGTTTGAGTTGTAAGTACACAAGTGTAGCTGCTGAGTTCCTTTGTAAATAAATAGAATATGTTCTACCTAATATCTGTCTGCTGACCTACTCTGTCTATACTACCAACTCAGCCATCCCAAAACAGGCGTGCAACCTGGATCTATTAGTTCAACTAAACTAGTGACTAGGATCCAAGGTCTGGCAGCATCTGTGGAGAGAAACAGAGTTAGGCCGAGATGACTTTTCATCAATTAGTTACGTACAAGCATATGAACATATGAATTAGGAACAGGAGTAGGCCATTCGGCCCCTCAAACCTGCTCCACCATTCAATAAGATCATGGCTGATCTGAATGTAACCTCAATCCCACATTCCTGCCTACCCACGATAACCTTTCACCCCCTTGTTAATGAAGAATCTATCCAGCTCTGCCTTAAAAATATTTAAAGACTCTGATTCCACTGCCTTTTGAGGAAGAGAGTTCCAAAGACTCACAACCCTCTGAGAGAAAAAAATTCTCCTCATCTCTGCCTTAAATGAGCAACCCATTATTTTTAATTTCTAATTCTAGTTTCTCCCACAAGAGGGAACATTGTCTCCACATCCACTCTGTGAAGACCCCTCACGATCTTAAAAGTTATGGTCTTGTTGCCTCTTACTTTTCTAAACTCCAGGTTCTCTGTCATACCCTGAGAGTTCTTTCTAACCTGTCCTTGACCATCTCGTCAATGGCCGAATAATGCTCTGATCCTTGACAGAGCTGAAAAATCTTTTCCCATTACTACTGTGGTTGTCCACAATCCTACATAAGAACATAAGAAGTAGGAGCAGAAGTAGGCCATTCAGTAAGATCATGGCTGACAAGATTGTGGCCTTAACTCCACTTTCCTCCCTATCCCCCATAACTCTTGATCTCTATTTGTTAATTAAAAATCTGTCTAACTCAACCTTGAATATATTCAATGACACAGCCTCCACTGTTCGGTGGGGAAGAGAATTCCAAACTCAACAGCCCTCTGAGGGAGGAAATTTCTCCTCACCTCCATCTTAAATGAGGGACCCCTTATTTTTAAACTGTGTCCCCTCGTTCTAGATTCCCCCATGAGGGGAAGCATTCCCTCAGCATCTAACCTGTCAAGCCTCCTCAGAGTCATATGTGTTTCAATAAGATCACCTCTCATTCTTCTGAACACCAATGAGCACAGGCCCAACCTTCTCACCTTCTCCCCATAAGACAAACCCATCAGCCCTGGAGCCAGCTTTTCCATTCATCTATTAACTGCCTCTATTAGCAGCCTCAGTTTTCTTTAACTCATCATGACACTCACCTTTTCAAACGTATGATATGATAGCATCCAAACTCACATTTTTAAGTGGCACATTGTTAATTGTGATAGATTCCAATATTATTGGAATAATCAAAACACAGATGCAATGTTGGTCCCAAGATCCTGAAGCACGTGATGGGGTGGTTACTCGGACGATATTTCCTCTTGTTGGGGGGACAAAACACTTAGGGACAGAGTTTAAAAATAAGAGGTTTCCTTTTTGAGACAGAGATGAGGGGAAACAGTTTCTCCCAAAGGGTTGTTCACTGTGTGGTATTCTCTTCCCCAGAAAATAGCCGAGGCTGGGCCTTTGAATTTATTGAAGGCAGAGTTAGACAGATTTTTGTTAGGCGAGCGAGTCAAGGGCTATGGGGGTGGTGGGGGTGGAGGGGTCTGAGACCACAACCAGATCAGCCATGATCTTGTTGAATGGTGGAGCCGGCTCGAAGGGCCAAATGGCCAGCTTCTGCTCCTGTGTTCCAATGTCAGTAGAAATATCATCTGTGGAATTCAGCCGGTCACGGATCAATATGAAGATTAGGAGCAAAGGAATTGCTGGGCAATGAAAGCCAAAGTCCTTCTGGTTCACCTTCTATCATCCTAACTATAAAGAAGTTTTTGACCAAACATTGCAAAGAATCTCCATCAATGAGTCTGTAGCAAACACAGACATGGGGTGAGGAAACTCTCCAGTGGTGGGGAGCTTTGGGAACCATAGGCCTAAAAATCACCTGTTCCTCCCAAACTACACTCGCTGCAAGTTACGTCCCAAATTACTCATATACTGGATACCAAAATATTATTTTCTGGAAGAAATCTCTCTAATTTGCATTTGAATTAATCAATACTGTCTGTTTCAACCATTCCTAGGGAGCCTATTCTATAGATCTACCACTCGCTCACAAGCTAAAATAGTGATTCCATGGATTATTTTTATGTTCAGGTCCTCTGCTTCTGCTGTTTTAGGAAAGGTGAAGCAGCTTCTCATAATATTTATTGGGTAGACTTTTTCAGTCCTGCCATCGGCAGGTCTTGTGATAGGCAGGAGCAGAAAATTCGGAGTTGAGGGTGTGGGGTGGTGGGGCGGCCAAAAATCAGATTTCCGTCGGCTGGGAATCAGTTCGGAATTTTCCCCTCGCCACTTTAATGGTGGGCTGACGGCGAGTTGGGCTTCCTGGTGACCCATGTTGGGAATGCAATTTACATGCATTTCCATGTCATGACCGCGTATTAAAAACAACACTCGCCAGAATAACGTTCCACCTCCCAATCTTGCGAGTGGGAAATTAGACCGGCCAGGGTCACATTTGGAAATGAGCCCCGTGCAGCTGTCGGCCCTCACTTTGCTGGTGGCTTCAATTGGGGTACAACATTCAACGCCGACCTAGAACGGTGTTGCTCCGGTTTCTCAGCAATAGAAGTGTTGCACCAAACTGGTGGGGGTGTGGGGTAGGTCTGCTCACGGTGGACTGTCTGTACTCCGGGAGCACAGCACTCAGTGGCCAGAATTTTTCTGAATTTTCTGGGGCCCGCTCACCTATGGGAAAGTGAGGCAGAATGATGTCAGGAGGAACCCCCGACATCATCCCGCCCCATTTAAATATTCAAGAAGGTGGGCAGACAGCGAAATCAGCTGTTCGCCCACCGATCTGTCGATGGCCAATTGAGGCCATTGACAGGATCATTAAGCCAATTAAAAGCCCTGCCCGTCCAACCATAAGGTTGGCGGGTAGGCGGGCTCCTGAAAAAACAAGAAACCTCATCCACCGGCGGGATGAGGTTTCATGCCTGTTTTAAAAAACTTTAATAAACTTTATGCGATATTTATTAACATGTCCCATCTCGTGTGACATTGTCACATGAGGGGGTCATGTTAATAACTTTTTTATTTTCTTATTTTTTCAGTTTATAAAACTTTCAGCGCTCTCCCTGAGACAGCATCTCAGGGAGATGCGCGCACTCTGACAGTTGGGGAATCCCTCCGCACAGGGAGCTCATGGCGCTTCCCGTTGGGTGGCCTTAATTGACCCACCCACTCAAAACGGCGGCGGGTCCCATTTCGGCAGTGGTGATCAGCTACCCACCCGCCGCCGAGCCGGTGGGGCCCGCCCGCCCATCAAGGGCAAAATTCTGCCCAGAGTGTGCAGCACCTCTCAGGCAGGGCTGCACTCAAACAGAGGCCAGCATTGCAACCCAGGCTGGGGGGCGGTGGGGGAGATAATGGGGTAAGGCAGGGTTTGGTGGGGGATAGGATGATGGGCAGGCAGTGGGGGGTGGGGGGGGGTCAAGGTTGGGGAAGCTGGAGCCCAACATGGAAAATTAAAACACAGACGCAGAAAGGGGGTGGATGGGAATCGAAATGTATGAATGAGAGGGGATGCACACAGACTCCAGAATAGGAGGGCGGTGGTGGGTAGTTGTGTTAGTGTGGCACAAGAGACTCACGGAGTGGGTGGTGGGAGGCGGAAAGGCAATGGTGTCGTATTCAGTCATGAGGGAATGGGAGAGCTCATTGAAAGAGTCATAGTCTCTGGCCTGGGGCCAAGAAGTCAGAGTAAGATATTAAAGGCAGTCCTGGGGCTTTGTACACCTCATAGTCAGGGTGAGAGATTAAAGGCAGTCGTGAGGCTTTGCAGGCCATTCTACAGGCTATGCATGGCACGCACGTCATAGCCCCACTCTAGGGAGAGGCAAGGCAGGTGTGCTCAGTTGGGATAAGACACAGCTTGGTGTGCAGGGTGTGCTTATCATCTTACAGTCGGTGGTGATGGGGGTGTGTCTGGCTCGGTACTTGGCTGCAGATGGGATGGTCATGTTTGGAGAGGCATCTGCAGCCTGTAAATGGGGAAAATGTAATGAAGTTGGTGGGGGGGTGGTGGGTGTGGGGTGGGTACTCTAAGCTCTCCCTGGTAAGGGGGTTCTTATCTGCATGTGACCGTGCACACAGACTTGAGATGCGGAGAGGTGAGGTCCACATGGGACACGGGGACGCAACAGTGATGGGTTCAGGGAGTAGGGCTGGAATGTCCAGCACAACGACAATGGGATCCAGGGTTACCGGGTCGCCTGGAGAATAGCCAGTGGGAGGTCTACCTGAACATCGTGAGAGGGACCTGAACACTGACAGGGGGAGGTTCAAAGCTGGTCTTAAAATAAAAATGTGGCACTGCCATCTTGAAACCCCAAAGTTATTGCGCAGTTTAAAATCAGAACTAGAAAAGAATCTGCACGGGAGGAGTCTGAGGCAGTGTGGGAGGGGTCTGAGGCAGTGTGGGAGGAGTCTGAGGCAGTGTGGGAGGGGTCCGAGGCAGTGTGGGAGGGGTCTGAGGCAGTGTGGGAGGAGTCTGAGGCAGTGAGGGAGGAGTCTGAGGCAGCGTGGGAGGAGTCTGAGGCAGTGTGGGAGGGGTCTGAGGCAGTGTGGGAGGAGTCTGAGGCAGTGTGGGAGGAGTCTGAGGCAGTGTGGGAGGGGTCTGAGGCAGTGTGGGAGGGGTCTGATGCAGTGTGGGAGGAGTCTGAGGCAGTGTGGGAGGGGTCTGAGGCAGTGTGGGAGGGTTCTGAGGCAGTGTGGGAGGGGTCTGACGCAGTGTGGGAGGAGTCTGAGGCAGTGTGGGAGGGGTTTGAGGCAGTGTGGGAGGAGTCTGAGGCAGTGTGGGAGGAGTCTGAGGCAGTGTGGGAGGAGTCTGAGGCAGTGTGGGAGGGGTCTGAGGCAGTGTGGGAGGGGTCTGAGGCAGTGTGGGAGGAGTCTGAGGCAGTGTGGGAGGAGTCTGAGGCAGTGTGGGAGGAGTCTGAGGCAGTGGGGGAGGGGTCTGAGGCAGTGTGGGAGGGGTCTGAGGCAGTGTGGGAGAGCCCACAGCCAAACAAAGGGGCCCTTTCAGTGGGCGCTCTCAAACTGCTTAGAGTCACAACATTGAAATAGAGTCAGAGCTGAGAGAAAAGACTACCCTGAGAAGGTGCAAGTGGAGCCACTGCATTTTGATGCACTTTAATGAGAGACTGCATGTTTCATTGGCTTCAAAATACAATTGCTCCATTTGAGCTTTAACAAAGAGTTAGGTGAAAATGGAAAATGCAGACAACTGTTAAGGAAGAACATATTTGCCAGATCACCAATGAAAGCCTCTAATCTGCTTTCTCTAATTGGCATGGATAATGGGCCAAAGGGCACCCAATGCTGCCTTCTTGATGGCACTGATCCAATTGAGGATGAGGAGAAGGGCCCAGCACCACCTAACGCATCTTCACGAGGAGACCCCCCAGTGCCACCTAGCACATCTTCGAGAGGAGGCCCAACCTGAGGTCCATGCTCCAGGGGAGCCCCAGAAAGAACCAGAGGATGAGGAGGTTAGACCCATCCCACAGAGGCAACTTGCACAACCAAGGGTCTATTAAAGAAGATTTTATGATTTGGAGATGAGTGAAAGACAATGCTGTGCACATCTGTGCTTGTGTCATGAAACTAACATATAATTTTCATAATGTTTTTCTGGTTTATTGTGAAGTAGGTTTATGGGGGTAAGTATAGTTGGGTCCGTGTATTATTTAATTACATCTGGAGTCAAGTAGATTGCAAGTTTAAATCATCAAAAGAAGCTAGGTGCTTGACATGCTAATGAGTAAATATGGATGCTGGCTTAGCATGTAAGGTGTGAAGGGAATTTTCATTTTTAGATAAATGAAGAGATTTGGATTTCAAAGGGACCTTAGTCTGCCTACAACTGGCCAGATAAGCAAAGATGAGGAATGTGTTTATTTTTCCCAAAGTTACTGACAATATATATGAATATTCTTATATTATGAGGAAGATATAGTTTCAAAGGCATATGGAACAATAGAAGTTACTACTAAAAAGAGAGAGACATATATAAAGGAGAATGAAAGGCTATGTGTCCAAAAGCCATGTAAGATCTAACAGGAGTGTGTGAAATAGCCTTAATGACGCCTCCAGCATTTGTGCATAAGTCTGCGGTTTAATAAAGCTGAAAAAGCCATTTGGAATTCCACTGTCCAGGGTATTGTGTTATCTTGCCGGGTTTGTGTTAAATCTAAAATTTATTTTTTGACTGTTGCCTTAAACGAGTGTAAGTGGGGTCAGGTCAATTAGAACTTTTAGGAATTACTATTACATTAGTAATTGTAGTCTTATGCATGGACTTGAAATCTTTTATTTTGTTAATAAATAGTTTAATTTAATTTTTAAAAATCTCTCAAGGTCTTGGTGGACTTATTGCTTCTGAATTCAGTGCACATATCTTGTAATAAATACAAATTGCAAAACCATTGTGATAGCGCGACCAAGTTTCTCTCTTGGATTTGGTCCACATCATCTGCCACATCTTAACAGCTTGTCAACACATGTGATGGATCATATCTGCCACATTGTGTTGGAGGATCTAACGCCCTGTGGACTTGGAGGACGTTCCCCGCCAGTGCCCATGAAGGTCACCACTGCGCTCAATTTTTATGCCTGCGGATCGTCTCAAGGATCCACAGGGACCTATGCAGCATCTTATAGCCCTCAATGCCTAAATGTATCAAAGAGGTGACAGGTACCCTCTACCTTAAGGCTCATCTTTATGTGAAGTTCACACATGATGAAGCTAACCAGGTTCTAGATTTCTTGGGTTTACATCTACCTCAGGCTTCCCTAGAGTACAGGGTGCAATCGATTGCACACATGTGGCTTTGAGAGCTCCATGGCAGCAGCTCCTGATGTTCATTAACATCACTCCCTGACCATTCAACTGGTGTGTGATCATCAGAAGCACATCATGTGCCAGGTACCCTGGGAGTTCCCATGACTCATACATCCTGAGTCACTCCCAGGTGCCTCACATATTCGAAGGGACTCGGCAATTACAGGTTTGGCTGCTTGGATATAAGGGGTACGCGCTCAAGCAATGGCCCATGACACACATGCATCTTCCTCAGAGTGACTCAGAGGAGCAATACAACATGGCGCATAGCTCGATTCAATCCCTCATCGAGCAGACCATTGGCACCCTGAAGATGCGCTTCAGATGTTTGGCCTGCTCAGGAAGGGTTCTGCAGTGCTCTCCAAATGGTGTCCCGCATAATCCTGGTCTGCTGTGCCCTGTGCAACCTGGCACTTCAAAGGGGGGGGGGGATCCCTTGCCAGAGGGAGACATGGAGGAGGCTGAGAGCTCCTTGGACGACGAAGAGCAGGAAGGACAAGAAACCGAAGATGGAGATGAGGGTCTCTTCCACGTGACGATGTCCTCAAAGAAGTCTGACGTGGAAGACGTGCGCATGCCAAACTGACAGCCACAAGGTTCCACGAGGAGTAAGGTGCAGGTAATGGGACAGGGTTACATTCCTTCTACCCCCTAATGCTATGCCAATGCGTTGAAAGGCCTTTACAACCAGTAATGTCGAGAGCAAGGTCAGCATTCAGAGTTTCACATTCAACCCTCATGAGGCTCTAATCATTGGAAAGCTCAGTGGCGAACCCTGTATGTGTACGCTTTGGGAAGTGAAAATTGGCACAACAATGCAAATGCTGTGTCAAAGGACTTGATGCAGTTGTCGCTTCCTTAATGAGAAACTTTTAGCAGACACTGAGATGTGCGCATGCGAACATAAATGAGCTAGGAGCAAGTGTAGGCCACTCAGCCCTTAAAGCCTGCTTCGCTATTCAATAAGATCATGGCTGATTTGATTGTAACCTCCCATCTACTCCCGATAACATAGCACCACTTTGTTAATCAAGAATCTATCTAGCTCTGCCTTAAAAATATCCTAAGACCCTGCTTCCACTGCCTGTTGAAGAAGAGAGTTCCAAAGACTCACAACCCTCTGAGAGAAAAAAATTCTCCTCATCTCTGCCTTAAAGCAGCGACCCCTGATTTTTAAACTGTGACCCCTAGTTCTAGATTCTCCCACAAGAGGAAACATCCTCTCCACATCCACCCTTTGAAACCCCTTAGGATCTTAATGGTTTTGATCAAGTCACCTCTTACCCTTCCAAACTCCAGTGGATACAAGCCTAACCTGTCCAACCTTTCCTCATAAGACAACCTGCCCATTCCTGGTATTAGCCTCGTAAGCCTTCTCTCAGCTGTGTCTAATGTATTTACATCTTTCCTTAAATAAGGAAACCAATACTGTACACTGTACTCCAAATGTGGTCTCACTAGTGCCCTGTATAACTGGAGCATAACCTCCCTACTTTTGTATTCAATTTCCCTCACAATAAATGATAACATTCTATTAGCTTTCCTAATTACTTGCTGTACCCGCTTACTAACCTTTTGTGATTCATGCAGTAGGACACCCAGATCCCTCTGAATCTCAGAGCTCTGCAATCTCTCACCATTTAGATAATATGCTTTTTTATTCTTCCTGCCAAAATGGACAATTTTACATTTGCCCACATTATGCTTCATTTGCCTGATCTTTGCCCACTCACTAAACCTATCTATGTCACTTTGTAGCCTCCTTACATACTGTTCACAACTTACTTTCCCATCTTCGAACCATAGAACCATAGGAAGGTTACAGTGCAGAAAGAGGCCATTCAGCCCATTGTGTCTGTGTTGGTCAAAAAGAGAAAAAAGAAACTAGTCGCTCATTTTAATCCCACTTTCCAGTACCTGGTCCAAATCCTTGCAGGTTACAACACTTCAGATGCAGATTCAGGTACCTTTTAAATGAATTGAGCATCTCAGCTTCAACCACCAATTTAGGCAGCGAATTCCAGATGCCCACCACCCTCTGGATGCAAAAGGTTTTCCTCCAATTCTTCAATCTTAAATCTATGACCCCTGGTAATTGACCCCTTAGCTAGGGGAAACGAGTGTTTCCTGTCTACCCTATGTCCCTCATAATTTTGTACACCTCAATTAGATCACCCCTTAGCCTCCTCTGTTCTAAGGAAAACAACCCTAGTCTATCAAATCTCTCCTCATAGCTGCAATTTTCAAGCTCTGCCAACATTCTTGTAAATCTCCTCTGCACTCTCTCCAGAGCAATTATGTCCTTCCTGTAATGTGGTGACCAGAACTGTACACAAAATTCCAGCTGTGGCTTAACCAGCATTTTATACCATTCTATCATTGCACCCCTGCTTTTGAATTCAATACCTCGCCCAGTAAAGGAAAGTATTCCATATGCTTTCTTGACCACTTTCCACTTTGAGGGACCTGCGGACATGAGCTCCAAGGTCTCTCACCTCCTCAACCCCTTTCAATAACTTCCCATTTACTGAGCATTCCGTTGCTTTGTTTGCCCTCCCCAAAGGCATTACCTCACACTTCTCCTGATTGAATTCCATTTGCCGCTTCTCCGCCCACTCAACCAAACCATTGATATAATTCTGGATCTGACATCTACCCTCTTCATTATCAGCTACACAGCCAATTTTTGTGTCATCTCCAAATTTCCCAATCATGCCTTCCCATTTAAGTCTAAATCATTAATATATACAACAAACAGCAAGGGCCCCAAACACTGAACCCTGTCAAATCCCACTGGAAATTGTTTTCCATTTGCAAAAACATCCATCAACTATTACCCTTTGTTTCCTGTCACTGAGCCAATTTTGGATCCAACTTGCCACCTTCCCCTATATCCCATGAGATCTCACTCTCCTGACCAGTCTGCCATGTGAGACCTTGTCAAATACCTTACTGAAATCCAGTTTGAGTTTGACACATCCCCCTGACATAACACAAGGGTCAAGTAACTATCATGAGTCAGTTACACATCACATGAATGTGAGAATCACGAAGGGAGTATGGCTCAGC
The DNA here is from genome assembly GCF_017639515.1 of Carcharodon carcharias. Classification (NCBI taxonomy): domain Eukaryota; kingdom Metazoa; phylum Chordata; class Chondrichthyes; order Lamniformes; family Lamnidae; genus Carcharodon; species Carcharodon carcharias. Next base: position 161,091,234 of record NC_054475.1, on the reverse strand, counting down.
CTCGCAATAGGAGGTCACATAGATGCATATGCATGATGCTTTCAAATGATGAGACCGGGCGTCCTCATCACCTGGAGACCTGGAGGGCCCCGGCCTGTTTTGGTCACCTGCTGTGGGACAGGTGCACCCTCCTCGACCTGTACAGCTTGAGGTGATGGGTCACAGGCAGAGGGGATTGGGATCGGCTGGATATTCACAGAGTCACCTGGGTGGGTGGCCGTGGGATCTCTAGCTGCTGGTCCTCCTCCCTATGAATGCCTGAGGGTCCCTGCCTGACTCCCTGAGGAGAAGGGACTCCTAGAGGGAGGTCAAGGTGCCTCGCGCCCCTCTTACCTAGCCACTGATGGATCTCACCAATGCCTACAGCGATGGAGCGCAGATCAGAGCGCAAATCTGGCAGGGTTTGCTGGACCAAGGTCTCTAAGGCAGCTGCCACCCTCCCCATAGAGACCCTGAGGCACTCGCATATCGGAGCCACGGCATCAGACAGATTGCGGACAAACTCCTCCAACCTCCACTCTAGTCGACCGCCTCTCGCAACTCTAGCTGATGTTCCGCCATTGCCTTTCATTGCATCTCCAGCATATGGGGTACAGCTATTTCCAGAGGCTTATCGTCTGACTCAGATTCAGTGGGTGCCTGTTCTCCGGCAGTCCTCTGGGTGCCAGAGAGCTGGGCTGTCACTGCCTCCCACTGCTGCGAAGTTTGTCAGTGATATGTTCTCCAGAAAGTGACCCTGAGCTTAATCCAGATCTATGATCCACCTCTGCACTGATGGAGGGTGCAGGTGGACGCAGTGACAGGGCTTCTTCAGATGGGTCCTTATCACCCTCCTCTGAGGTGGGCTGGGAGCTGGGGGCTTATGTTGCCTGTGCTGGTCTATCTAGACCTGCTGCTGCCTGTAAGAGAGAGAAGATAGATTTAGTTCATGAACAGGCTGAATACAGCACTGCATGTCGCTCACTGTGAATTTCAGGGCGTGATAAACTCATGGAGAGATCATCCTTATTGGCTTGCAGGGAGAGACTGATCTCATCACCCCCTCAGGGTAGATCTCTGCCCTCTCCTACCAACCCCAGCACCATCCTCCTTGAATCCGGAGAGCTCCTGGATGTCAGCCGTCCCTCCTCCAGTCTGGGATCTCTCTCTCTCTTGTTGTGAGTAACCTTGGCCTGCATGAAGACAAACGGATGGAATGTGATGAGAAGGGATGGAGCAGAGGTTTGGAAGCATGGATGTCTCCTGTGTGTGCTGTAGCCTCTCCAGTAAGGGCTGAGGATGGAGTTTGTGCAACATGATGGATGAGATGCTGGCGATGTCAAAGTGTCCATGAGGCAATCAATGTTAATTTTTTTTTTGCTATTTGTTCACGGGACGTGGGCATCGCTGGCTAGGCCAACATTTATTGCCCGTCCCTAATTGTCCTTGTTCAGGAATCATTTAAGAGTCAACCACATGGCTGAGATTCCAGAGCCACATGTAGGCCAGATTACCTTCCTTAAAGGACATTTGTTTACCAGATGGATGTTTACAACAATTGGCAGTTGTTTCATGGTCATCAGCAGACTTTTACTTCCAGATTTATTAATTGAATTCAGATTCCACCAGCTGCCATGGTGGGACTTGAATTCATGTCCCCCGAGCATGTCCTGGGCCTCTGGATTACTCATCCAATGACGTTACCTCAGCACTACCATCTGCGCCCAGCAGCACCACTGTGAATGGTGGTCAGTTGAAGTCAGTTGATGATCATCCACTGATGTTGGACACTTTGATAAGTAGCCAGGGGGCACGGATAGCTAGGTCCATCCCTCAGTACTGCACTAGAGTGTCAACCTTGATTTTTGCACTCAGGACCTGGAATGGGAATCCACAACCATGTAACTAAGAGGTAAGAGTGCTACTAACTGAGTCAGAGCTGACACTAATAAGAATGATCAACATATGGAATAGATTTCCAGATAGAGTGGAGGCAAAACTTTTGGAACCAACTAAGAAAAAAATGGACACAGTAATGGAGGGACTTTGGAACGTTTCTGGATGGATACATTTTGATGGACTGAATAGCCTACATTACCTCTAAATATTGCCTAAATTGTACATGCTTGATTTTAGATTAATTGTCTATTTGATATGTATTATAATTAATTATTCCCAATTTTATTATCAGCATTGACTTTAATTAATTTACTTGGTGTAGCGTTAATGAAATAGTTAATTCCTACGCTCTGGTTCATCCCTATCGTCAACTCTACAGGCTTTGTGTGTACCGTCCCTCATCCCACATCTCCCACTGCCCAGCTGTCACTCATGTTGTCTGTCAGCTCCTAAGTGGCTTCTTCCCATCCCCTGAAGAAAGGAGAGAGATGAGAGGGATATTGCAACATGGGTCAATACGGTTGTGTGGCCTGTTAGGGTCAGATACGTCTTCTCAGTTTTCACATTGCAAAAATCAAGGCCCACCAATGCACCTACATATGAGAGCTGAAACGGCACGTTTTCCCTTTCAAAGAATGAATTAGGACCTCGAGGCTGCAACATATAAAGGGAAAGAGATTAGAACTGAGTAACTCCAAACAATATCAGATAGCCATTTGTTTGTACCGTCTAATCCATCAGGTAAACTCTGGAGAAATGTGAGTACGGGTTCAAACAAAGAAGCCGTGACACTTGATCCCTAGGACATTTTGATACCTGAAGCTTAAGTCGACATCTCTTAGGTCGGGAGATTCCATTCTTATCTGGTAATCCTCTTCCAGACAACTGAGGTTTTACTCTTTCCATTCTGTTGCTTGTTATAGTCCACTAGTTTAGTAAAAATGCCATCAGCACCCACCCAACCAGGAAAAGTGCCATTTATGGATAAGAGTATCTAATAAAAATATACTGTGTAAGTAAAAGGGAGGTTACCAGTCGGCTTTACATTGGATACACATTTCCTGTCCAACCTTTGCTTTGTTGCATTAGATTGGATTGAGTCGGATTTGGTAACCAACTGCTGAACGATAGTGAAATTCTGCTACTCGCAGACTGACAGTACGACAAAGCCAAAAGCCTTTTGGTCAACAAATTAGAACATGATATTGTACATGCACAGGCTCACTGTTATCCTACCGAGGTTGCAAATTTAAGTTCAGGGCAACACCTCCCTGTAGAATAATTGTGTGTCAAGGATCTTTTCAGAGCTGTTTTCTCACTCACTAAGAACATTCTCCTGAAATTCCTTTGTGTGATAAAACTGAAGATGAATTAGTATTACTGCTCTTCTCATAGACGCACAGCATTGAATAGGGGATCCAACTGTTATAATCCAGAAAGCAAAGTGGTGAGCAATGGCACCAGAGCCAATATTTAGACTCTTTTATCAACTTTTATTTATAGAAAGACATATTTTCAACCAACACCTCCTGACTCAACCGTTTCAGTCTGTTCCTATTTATGATCTTTAGAATGATTGACCTAACCGGAGTTGGTGTATTTGGTGACTGCTTTTGTGCCTTCAGAGACTCCGCGTTTGGCCAGTTCCCCCTGGCAGCATGAGGCCCTGAATCTCCCTGGCCGAGAGGGTGTGGCTCTTGCTGTAGTGAACGAGGCGCAAAGTCTCAAGAGGCGACGCGCTCAAAAATGTCGACAATGAAGGAATTCACAATACTCATGTCCTTGGACGAGAACCTGGTGGAAGCGCGGACCTGGGTCAGCACCCTGTACACGTAAGTGAAATAGCTCTGCTTTCGAGATTTCCTCCATTTCTTGGGCATCTTCTTGGTGACTTTAGTTAGTGGCTGCTTCAATGCCTTGTGTCGCCCTTAGCCGCAGATGCCACCTCAGGCATTCCACTGAGCTTGGACCAACTGGCAGAAGTGAATAAAAACAAAAAACTGCGGATGCTGGAAATCCAAAACAAAAACAGAATTACCTGGAAAAACTCAGCAGGTCTGGCAGCATCGGCAGAGAAGAAAAGAGTTGACGTTTCGAGTCCTCATGACCCTTCTGAAGGGTCATGAGGACTCGAAACGTCAACTCTTTTCTTCTCTGCCGATGCTGCCAGACCTGCTGAGTTTTTCCAGGTAATTCTGAAGGGTCATGAGGACTCGAAACGTCAACTCTTTTCTTCTCTGCCGATGCTGCCAGACCTGCTGAGTTTTTCCAGGTAATTCTGAAGGGTTATGAGGACTCGAAACGTCAACTCTTTTCTTCTCCGCCGATGCTGCCAGACCTGCTGAGTTTTTCCAGGTAATTCTGTTTTTGTTTTGGCAGAAGTGAATCCCCAGTTAAAGCTCACCAACTGCATACAATTAATATACATTTAATACCAACTTCCCAGCAAAATTGGGCATCAATTATATTGGCACCAAACTTTGAATCTTTGGTATTCAGCACGAATAGCTAATGAACCAGGAGCATAACTGTTGGAGGTAGTGATGGTGGTAGAGAAAAAAAAAATTGAAAGTAAATAATTGAGATTAATAGGGAAACATGTCCGATTTAAAATATTACAAATATATATCTCTGAGATCTGTTTATTTTAGTATCCATATGATATATCAGGTGTGTAACATTTTTATTGCATGTCAACCATTTCATATAATACTCAGTAGATTCTTTATTATTTGACAGACAATAATGGGGAGCTCGCTACCATATGGAGCAGTTGAGGCGAATAGCGTGGATGGCTTTAAGGGGAAGCTGGCTAAATTTCATAAGAAATAAAAGGATATACTGATGGGGTTAGATAAAGGTAAGATTAAAGGGCAGAAAATTACGCTTGGCGTGAGGGAGCATGCACGACACACCAGAGCGTGAAATAAAGCACGTGGACGAAGGCTGAGCATGCCAACATTAACGCGCACTCTTGTGATAGGTCGGCGGGTACGCGCCAAAGCCAGAAGCCCACTCGCCGACAATTAATAGGCCTATTGAGGCCCTTAAGTCAACAATTGGACTGAATTTTTCACTGCCCGTTCAACCTAATGGTCAACTGGCAGGAGAAAAGGCCAAGCGGCCTTTGCATTTTTTAGGAAGCCTCGTCCATGGGCATGATGAGGTTTCCAAAATCAAATTCAAATCAAATAAAAATTTAACACTTGAATTAAAAACGTGTCCCTGCTCATGTGACAGAGTCACATGAGGGGGACAAATCTTATGACATTATTACTTCCTTTACTATTTTTCTTTGAACAGAGCTTCATCTCCCTGACGCAGCTCGTGCCTCGGGGAGATTGAATCGCTCTTTCTCACGCATGGGCGAATTGCGCACTAGGCCCACTCGTCCTCCTCCCCCCACACCCCACCCGCCCACCCCCCCCCCCCCCACCCCGCCCCCCCCACCGCCCGCACAGGCAGCGATCAACGCTACCGCTCGCGTTCCACGCCGGGCGGGCCTTAATTGACCCGGTCACCTAAAATCGCGGCGCGGAGCCGATCGTGGGTGGCGGTCAGCTTCCCGACTGCCCACGCTCGCCCCTGCCGAGCACCCCCACCAAGGGCAAAATCCTGCCCTTAAGGAGGCTCATTGCAGTATAAACACTGCCACAGACCTGGTGGGCTGAATGGTCTTTTTTCTGTGCTAGGATTCTAAAATTCTATGTAATGGGAACATAAAAGTAAAATAAGCTAGACTAATCCGAAGACATGTGAAATAGTCATCTGTTGGGCCTGTTTCATTTCCAACGCTAAGTAGGATTTGCAGATGTAAATTATTCCTAATTTGCTCACTCCCCTGTGGGAGGTGAGTGAAAACAAGGGGAAAATATAAAATGAAGACAGCCTGCGAAACTTCTCTTTGTCCTTAATATGGGCAAAACTGCAAATTGCTAATCTAACTTTCTAATCATCGGTATAACCCTGGTAAGAACATTGTGTACAGTTCTGATCAGCACAGTACAAACAGGGTATTGCAGCCATTGAAAGCATTCAGTATAATTGAGGAGATTGGATTATAAGGAGCGATTATGTAAATTTGGCATGTTGTTACTGGAAAAGAGAAAGTTGGGAGGTGAGGCAATTGTTGTTTTGAGGATTCTAAAGCAGCTAGATAGATAATGGGCGGAAGTTTCCATTTTGGAGGCTGAGAGCGGTGGGGGGGGGGTGGTGTGTTTCATGCTAGGCAGTGTGGTGGGAACTGGCATCTGATTTCGCGCTCGGAAGCCAATTAATTGTGCATCGGCAAGTAGCACTCCGATGGTGGAGTGGGAACTGATTCATCCGCCTCGCCATTACTAGATGGGGTCAAAGGTCTGGCACCAGATTTAAACACCACCTGAACACGCACACATTACTCTCTCCAGCCCAGCTGTGTGGGGGAAACGTCTGGATGTGGCTGCACCAAAGAAAAAGGCTGCGCCAAAGTCCAGCAATGATTCACTTGAGGCCCTCGTCCTTGGAGCCCGTCAGCACTGGGATGTCTTCTACCCAAGGGACGGTTCCAGGAGGCCCATCAGCCTCACCTCGCTGGCCTGGGAGATGGTTGCAAGGGAGGTCAGCTCGTTGGGCACTCGCCCAAGAAATGTCATCCAGTGTAGGAAGAGGATGAATGATCTCCTCCGCTCTGCCAGAGTAAGTCAATCTTCAGCTCACTCCGATCTCACACTCTCATAATGGCATCATTCACTCAAGGGGTTACACTGCTCAGGGATCTCACACCAATATTAACATAAGCAGTGGCATTGTGGTATTGTCACTGGACTGGTATTCCAGAGACTGGAGTAATGCTCTGGAGACCTGAGTTCTGGAATATCAGTCCGGATTTGAAAGCTAGTCTCTGTAATAGTGACCATGAAGCTATTGTTATAAAAACAAAAAAAACTGCAGACGCTGGAAATCCAAAACAAAAACAGAATTACCTGGAAAAAGTCAGCAGGTCTGGCAGCCTCGGCGGAGAAGAAAAGAGTTGACGTTTCGAGTCCTCATGACCCTTCGACAGAGCTGTTCAGTTCTGTCGAAGGGTCATGAGGACTCGAAACGTCAACTCTTTTCTTCCCCGCCGATGCTGCCAGACCTGATGAAGCTATTGTTGTTTGTTTTAAAAGCGCATCTGGTTCATTAATGTCCCTCACCCGGCCTGGACGACAATATGACTTCAGACCCACAGGCATGTGGTTGACTCTTAAGTTCCCTCTGAAATTTGGCCTAGCGAGCCACTCAATTCGTGGACAGTTAGGGATGGGCAACAAATGCTGGCCTTGCCGGTGACACCAACATCCCAAGAACAAATAAAAACTGGGGGGGGGGGGGGGGGGGGAGGGGGGGAGGAGGGGGGGGGGGGGGTGGGGGAGGGGGGAGGGGGGGGGGGCGTGGGGGAGGGGAGGGGGGGAGGTCTCACCTCAAGCCAATTAATGGCCCTGGGGTCCGTAAGACCGGTTTGGAGTTTCCTGGCCGAGCAGGGGCAGGCCCATTCCCCATTTTTAAGTGGGGCACGGGGTTATAGCCTCAGCATAAACTTCCACCCGTTGATTGGCTGAGGTGAATACAATAGATGCTTGATAGGGAAAATTAGGCAATTGCATGTGGGAAAATAATAGAAGCAGTACAAAGATAAGTTGATGGTTTAGATGATGTAGAGTGGGAGGAAGCTCACATGCAGCATAAACACCAGAATGGATCGGTTTGGCCAAGTGACAAGTGACAAGTTAATGTGCTGTGAGCTCTGTGTAATTCTATGCAGCTTGTCTTAGAAATGAGAATAATGGTTCTGTAGTTACTTGTGTCAGTTTTCTCAGCCTTTTTGAAATTAAGTCCACAATAGCCCGTTTCAAGTTTACTTTTACCTCCCCACGTCCACTGACTCACTCATGATGGTTGTCAGTGCCTTTCAAATCCTGTTGGTCATCTCTTTGCAAACTATGTAATTCCTAACTATTGTGCTATTATTACAATGTCCTGAACAATTTTCATATTATGAATCATATTAAACATAATAAATCAAAACAATGTGGAATTAATGGGATACTCTTTATATCTTGGCAAAAGGTTATTAATGCAATCATGTTCTTTATTTCCATATGCAACATATAAAATTAACATAACATTTGTGGCCAACGTAATGGCAATAAAAATGTATTTACTTCATTAAATTTACTGGGAATATTCACTCTATTAGACTGCTTCAACATAAAAATCAAGGCTGACACTCCAGTGCAGTGCTGAAGGAGTGCTACACTGTTGGAGCAGGTGCCTTCCAGATGAGGTGTTATGACAAGGCCCTGTCTGCCCTTTCAAGTGGATGTAAAGGGTTCCATGCCACTATTTTGAAGATCTGTGGAGCTCTCCCCCGTGCCCTGACCAATATTTATTCCTCAATCAACATCACAAAAACGGATTGCCTAGTCATTATTACATCACTGCTTGCCGTGCACATATTGGCTGCCACATTTGCTCCATCACTACAGTGGCGACTCTTCAAAAGTATTTCATTGTCTGTAAAGTGTTTTGGAAACACCATGTGATCATGAAGAACTTTATTTTCTTTCTCGAGACAGAGAGAAAGGCAAGTATGCAAAGTGACCGGTCATTTGAGGATTGCAAAACATCTAACAAAGTGCAACATGAACAATGCTGCCTTCAAGTGTTATCCGTCACGTCACAGAAATTTTAGCAAGCCCTAGGGTGGAAGTGTCACACGTTTAAATGCTCACTCAGAAACAATAAAATTAGTGTCTCAGTATAACTCATTATACCAGCTGAAGATGAAAACAATGGTATACTTCTCCTAAGGGAATTAAGAATCAACATAGGAATGTCATTAAGCCAAAACAATAATTAGACAACTCTTAGAGCAGTTGTTTTTATTTTGACTTTTCTCTCAATGGTTTTGAGTTATTAAACAAAAATCACCCTGTTAGGCCAGCCAGCCGCACCCTTTGTTAGTTAGCTCGTTCACTGTTGACAATATTTTGTGTGGCAAGCTGCTGGGCCTGAGAAATGGAAATTGCACAATGCCCTCTATAGGACCTCTGAGACCTGAGTAAGCCATTGACTATCTCCTTAACCAATCACTGAACTAGTAATCCAGACCCCCAAGTTAATGCTCTGGGGGCATGGGCAAGGATTTTCTGGCCCAGTTGGGGACAGGTGTCATGGTGGGTGGTGGGGTACAACATGGCGAGTAGGTCTAAAATCAGTGGGATCATCCGATGGTGTCCACCATGAAGGAACACAGATCCCACTGGAGGCTGCTAATAGGATACAAAGTGAGGCCCCCAGGCCAGATTTTCCATTATGCCAGCGGGAAAACACACCAGCCGAGAACACATCTGGACAAGCGTGACGTGCAGGAGTCGGGACTGACCGTTAGGGCCTTGCTCAGATGGCGGGTATCCAAGGAGCAGAAGATGCTGGAGACTGAAGGGACATGTTCATTGCATGCTGGGTGGACTCTAATGGACATGGCTCCTCTGCGAAGCAGCTCATGGAAGGTGGGAGGTCTCCATTGATGTCCCGGGTCTGTTTTGGGGCATCACATACTTGGCCATGGGCTGCTATGGACCATCAGTGAGATGGAGGAGGAGGGTCCAGCTGTGAGTGGGAGAGGAATGTGTGCCGGTGGGTGGGGTGGAAGGGGTGTGGGATGAGATGGTGGGAGAGGAAGGTTTAGTTTGACTGGGAGAGGAAGGTGCACTGAAGGTGGAGGTGTGAGGTTGGGGGGGGGGATAAGGTGTGGACCGGGGCGGGGTTGAGGCTGAGAAGTGGCAAGTGGGAGTATGGCAGGAGGAGGGTGGAACAGAGGAAAATGTGGCAAGTGGGGAGGTAGGTGTAAGGGGAGAGAAAGGTGCAAAGTAAGGAGTTCGGAGGGGGGAGCGGTTTGTGGAGGGGGAGGAGTCCAGTGGGAAGAAGGTGTCTGGGGAATGGAGGGAGTTCAGAGCGGGGAAGGACTCCAGGGAGAGGAAGGGGTTTGGCAGGGCAAAGACGTCCAGGGGGTGAGGAGGGAGTAAAGGTGGAGGATGGAGTCAGGGTGGAAGGGGGACTAAGAGGGTGTGGATGCCCAGGAGAACATGCAAGTGAGGGGCCTGTGGAGTCAATGTGCCTCATGGGGAGTGAACAGAGGATGGACAAGGTAGGAGGGAATGGTGAGTATGAGAGGGGACAGAGAGGGCCAGAAGGTTGGGAGGGTGAGGGTGCTTTGATAGCAGTAGAGGGGACAGAGAGGGTGGTGGTGGGGACTCGGAGGCAGACACGGAACCTGGGGGTGGGAAGGAGGATATTGGGGGGGTAAGTGTGATGGGGATGGGATTCTCAAGAAGGTAGGGAACATGTACTTTCTGGAAAGACAAGGGTTTGGGTTGGTGGATGATGGTGGGGAGGTGCAAGGTGGTGCCAGGAGGGTCAACAGTGATGGGGGAAAGGGCATGGGCGACTGGGGGAGGGGAAAGCACAGAGGTGTTGAGCAAAAGTTCGACTCATTGCTGCTGAAAACGAAAGTGAGCGGAGCCTCGTGTTGGACAGGAACAGGTGCTGCATGGGAGTGTGATCAGTGGGTGGGCAGAGATGCAGCTCAGCTCAGATTGACAACTGAAAGAGAATCCCAGCAGTCAGCATTGAAAATGCTCAGGACAGTGAGATGAGTGTGATGGTTGAAGTGTCCCCCCCTTACACCTACCTCCCCACTTGCCTGACGTGTGTGGGAGAGGCTTACATGAGGCTCTGAAAGGACCTGCCACACACACACTTCTCCCTCCAGAATCAATCATGGCCCAGATGCATGTAGCTGAACTGCTAGTGGTGCAGGGGGATGATTCGTGAAGTGTCTCAATGAAGCTAAAAGACAATATTGCTCATTAATTAGTGAAAGTGAATATATTTTCAGATTATCAAGTGACGAAATGTGTTCACCCATGCAATCACTTGTGATCAAAATTTCTTCGATGTTTCTAGGCCTGCACTTCTTCTAGGTGCTGCCCTGACATCTGCAGGAGAGGTGGGGACAGCCTGTGCAATGGTTGGCCCTGTTGCCTCTGATGGCCTTGTGTATCCCCTGGAGACCCGAGGCTTTGAGGGTCCTGACTTGCGATGGCGGTCCTCCTGTGGGCCAGCTGATCCCTCTGCGATGACAGAGGACAAGGTTGAGGGGGTCACAGGCAAACAGGACTTGGAGGGAATGGACAGTCTCTGAGATTCCTGAGCTGATAACCCAGGGGTGTCCAGCTGCCGCTCCTCCTTCCTTCGGGTGCCCGAGGGCCCCGGACTGACTCTTTGTGAGAAAGGAGCACATGGAGGGATGTTGAGGTGCCCCATTTCCCTCTTGCGTTTCCACTGCAGGAACTCACCCTACTTCGATGGAGTGCGAGTCTGCGTGCATCTCCACGTCCTGCTGGACCAGGGTCTCCATGGCGTCCACCATCCTTCCCATGGAGACCTCCATGTGTGCAAATGTGGATACCATTTAATCAGGGAGCAGGCGGACACACTCCTCCAACTCGTATGCCACTCTGTTGAGACATTGCAACAACTCTGCATGATGTTCCCTCACTGCTGCTGATGAGTTGGAAGACCGAACCCAAAGGTTCCTCACCCGACTTGGATTTCATAGATGCCTCTTCACCAGCAGTCCTCCGAGTGCCGGTGAGCTCAGCTGAACCTGCCTCCTCCTGCTGCGGACACGTATCTGTGCGGTGACCACCAGATTGTGAACCTGAGCCTGCTCTAGACCTAGCTCCAGGGTGTCTCTGAGCTGGTGCAGTGTGTGGGTAAGGGCTGTGACAGGTCTTCCAGGCTGCTTATTTCTAGCTCTTCAATGGAGGAGGTGTCCTCTTGGCTGGAGGTGAGGGCGTGGATGGAGCTGAGGGACTGGCTGGCCGAGGGTGTCGGTTGCCTGGCAGAGCTCCCTGTGAACCAAAGTAGAGATAATTAGTGCATGGCAGCAGAGTCAAAAACAGGAGAGAGAGACACTCACAGTTGCATTGAGGGAGGGATGATGTGATGCAGGATCCTCATTTGGGTGTTCACCGCCAACCTTACCGTAACCTCAGGCACGGTCCACGTCATCACCAGTCAGCGCGATGGCACAATCCTTAAAGTGAGTGAGGGGCCTAATGTGGGCAACTTTACCCCCAGTTTGGGACCTCTCCCTGTTGATGTGAGCAGGCTTCTCCTGCATGGAATCAGATGGAGAGAGTGTGAGCAGGACGCATGGCACTGCGTGAAATGTTTGTGTGGTGAGCGGAGACATGGACAGGATGAGAAAGCGAGCTCGAGAGGGTATGAGCCTGGTGGAGTTGTGAAGGTATGTGTGAGAGTTAGTGATGTTGTCCACTGAGGTGTGAGGTCCCTGTGGATGTGTGATGGTTTTGTGAGTGTATGAGTTGAGAGGGATGAGGTGGTTCACCTACCCTGGCGGAAGGAGTGAGAACGTTCATCCTCTTCCTGCACTGGATGTCTGACCCCCTCTGTGCTCCAGTGGCGATGACCACTACCGCCACTGCCTCCCAGGCTGGGTTAGTGACTCTTGTGGACATCCTGCAGCCAGAGCAGGGGTAGAGGACATCATGGTGACCTTCCACTGCATCCATCAGGTGCCCCAGAGAAGCGTCACTAAATTTGGGTGCTGCCATCTTCTTTGCTTTCGGGGCCGTCTATCGCCTGGAAAAGTCCTGGTCTGGAAACACGAAGCAGGTTGTGCTTTAAATGTGGTGGCCAGAGTGAGGAAGGGCTGAGGTCAAATCCGAGGCCGCCCGCTAGTGATCCGGAGTGTTTCCTGCGAATGCTTTATTAATGAGGCGGAACACTCCGGGAAAGGGACGATACAGCGTGAAAACCCGCCAACGTGTCTGGCGGGTAAAATGCACTTTGTGCAAATCCGGGACAATTCTGTCCATAGGTTCAAATCTCACCATGGCAGCTGATGGAATTTAAATTCAGTGAAACAAGAACCTGGAATACAAAACAAGTCTCAGCAATAGTGACCGTGAAACTATCATCGATCGTTGTAAAAACCCATCTGGTTCACTCATGCTCTTCAGGGAAGGAAACCCGCCACCATTACCTGGTCTGGCCTACGTGTGACTCCAGACCCACAGCAACATGGTTGACTCTTAACTGGCCTCTGAAATGGCCGAGCAAGTCACTCAGTTCAAGGAAAATCAGGGATGGGCAACTAATTCTGACCTTGCCGGTGAGATCCCACGGAAGAATGAAAAAACAGACTGAACGGTTGGAAAATGAATGTGGCAAGGTGTGTTTGAGTGAGTGAATTCAATTCCAAGTCAGGTACAGAAAGAGGAACAAAGAAAGGGAAAGAAAGACTGGATTAGGAAAGAACAAAGCAAAGACAATTTGGGCATCCACATTTAATCTCATTTCTGCCTCACCTGAACTTGCTGTGGCTTTTGAGCATAAATAATAGTGCTATTAGCCTTGTTGTTATTTTGACAGCAAGTTTTGGGTCACTATGTAATTAAATGAAAGCTTTGTAAAGGCAGGATTGATTTTACAAATGGATGCTCCCAGCAGGAGACTCAACTTGAGTTTGAATATCAGGAAATTATTGATAATGCATCTATAGTTTCCCTATTAGGCACTGCTCGGCAGGCAGGAGGGATTTCTCACCAAGAGGGAGCATTGTTAAATCTGTCCTAATGTGTGAGAGCGTGTTAAGATATAGGGAGACAATGTGCTTCATGCAGCAAAATCAATAATGCACACAGTATAACTGTGTGACAGGCTCTAATATAAAGCATGTGCAACAAAACCTTCCCCAGTTTAAAAAAATTATAAATCCAGTTTTCATGGAAACTTTTTTTTTCTCTGACCCTGCATGCTGGGGAGAATTCTAGAGTTCAGTCATGCTGAATCTTATGTGTGCAGAAATCCTATTTCCACTCTACTCTCATCATGTTAATGGTAATATAGAAATAAGGTGTAGGAGTTAAGTGAGAGGAATGTGCAACCTGATAAAGAGGGATGGAAAAGGAGGGAGTAAATCAGTCCAGCATACTGTCGTATCTCTTCTATTGCCACAAAAAATATTGACGTGCGTGATGATAGTAAACAAATGCCAAACACATTTTCATGACAATCGCCTCCCCAGTGTTTTAAAATAGAAGGAAGCAATTCAAGGTACTCAGCAAAAAATCCACAAGAATTCAGAAATAACTTCTTTATTCAAAGAGTAGTGAGGGTAATGAACTGGCTACCACAGGGAATAGTTGAAGCAAAGGCTTGATTTAAGCAAAGGCTAGACAGGTATATAACGGAGAAGGGAACAGAGGGTTATACCGATAGATTTGGATGAGGAATAATAGGAGGAGGTTCAAGTGGATTATAAATACTGACATGGACTGGTTAGGTTGAATGGTCTGTTTCTATGCTGTGTATCCTGCATAATCCTATGTAATTTAACTCTTCTGTTAAAATAGGTGTCAGAGGAAGGTGATAAGAATACACGACTTGCTGGCCTTCTAATATCACCAGCAGTAATATCTGAGCCAGGAAGTTACATGTTCAAGCCACACATGAGATACCTGAGCACATAATCCATCCTGACCCTCACAGTGCTGCATTGTCGGAGGTACTGGCTCTCAGGTGAGATGACAAACCAAGGTCCTAATGGCTGCACTCTCAGATGGGCGTCAAAGATCCCATAATTCTATTCGAAGAAGAGCAGGGCAGTTCTCCTCAGTTTCCTGGTAAATACTTATTCCTCAAACAATAATACCAAAACAGATTATTTGATCATAGACCTCATTGCAGTTGGTGGGACCTTGCTGTGTGTAAATTGGCTGTCACATTTCCAACATCACAACAGTGACTGCACTACAAAAGTATTTCAATGGCTGTAAAATACTTTGGGATATCCTGAGGTTAGTTGTTTGGCCCCTTCTTTCCTTTCCCTGTGAACACTCTAGCTTAATTTAAAATGGGCAATTGCTCAAGGTACCCGGGCACAGCAGGCATGGGCACTTAAAAGGACTTGGTGAAAGAACTGATAACTCTATAGCTTTCTTGTACCAACCTTGCTTGATCTTTGTCAACAAATAAGGCTATATAGTTCTCTAATTATGATGTCAAGGTCTTGTTTAATATTCTGTGGATTGCGCTAATCACAAGAGTAAGCCAATAGCTTCTGTTAGAGATATAATTGTTTCCCCTTCTGGACGGTGTGAGACTGCTTTCTGGCAGCATGATGGAGAAATTTCATCTGTAGATTTCAGCCCTGAAATCATCCAACCCGGATGCATTGTTGCTAGCCAAGGACTCAACCACCTGTTCTAACTCAGGCAGGGTAATGAGGCGACTCCAGAAATGATCGTATCTGTGTGCCAATCTGCAAAAATGTTCAATCTCGCAAGAATCCTTCCATCTGTTCCATCAAAGGGATACATTCAGAGGCACGAAGGCATTACTTGAAATATTTTAGAGTTGTGTTAATAAGACTGATGGGTGATCTTAGAAAACCATTTGATTCTGCCATAGATACAACAGTTTGCAAATTTGCATAGTTGATAACTTGGGATCTGATTGTGGTCTCCCACCATGTTGGATGGTGCTAATCGCACATTAACAGAACTCACACCCCCAGAGGAAATACTGTTTAGAAAAAAAAGCTGAAATTTGTAAGCTTTTCTGTAACATTTAATAGAGCTCACTATAGACCCTGACAAACTCTCTCTCTCACTCTCTCTCTCTATTTATCTTTCAATGATGCTTCTGCCTGATACCCAATATACAGACAGGTCATAATGAAGGTAGCCCTAACACTGACAGGATACCTTAACCCTTTGTCTACCTCTGTTTTATTCCCCATTGTTTTGTCATCCAAAACAATTTTTTAATAATCACCAACACTAGTGAGATTTGAATCAAACATGGCAAGAGACAGCTAGAAATAGAACAATTTCATTCCATCAAGGTCTGGGCATTTGATATTTGGCTTTTCACATGGCTTCTGTTACCTGACATGACTTGGGCATTTTAAATTCTCACTCGGACAATCGAAGAAATGAGAAAGACCTGTGGAAGATTTCAGTTGTTGCTTTGACATTATGAATGAAAATGATCATTCAGGCCACCTCCGATGGCCTTCAATGTCATAGTTCTGAAGTTGCTATTTAATATTAAGAACTAACCCATGTGCTTCAATATGGAGGGGTGTAGTTTTGGCCTGCTTGTAAATGCTGGGGAATGGTAAATTTAAAATTTCCAAACGGCACATCATTCAATGCAATGTACAGGAGGAGGTTATTCAGTTCATCGAGCCTGTCCTGTCATTCAATTAGATCATTCAATGGTTCAATTGCATCTATTACCTTAGTCCCTTAGTCCTAATAAAATCTACCCAACTCCATTTTGAAATTTTCAATTGACTTTCTGACCTCAACAGCTTTTTCAGGTAGAGGGTCCTTGACGTAATGAAAAACAAAGAGCTAGTTAGTCACCAAGGCAAGATAAGCTTTGATTTTCACCATATTTAATTTCCAATTGTTATATTTTAAGACCCAATATCTCAGGCATTTATGGCCCTGACCAGTTATTGCTAAATTGGATCTCCACAGGTCAGTGGCAAAACAATGTCGCTCGCTGCTGACTTTGAAGAAAACTGCCAAGAGAGATTGAGTTCTCTTTTCCTGACATCAATCTGGTGCCAAGTCAAGGGGATTTCCAAGTATCCAGCAACAGTGATGACATCAAGCAGGGTAAAAAGCCAATCACTTTGAAGGATTCTCACAGACAGCAAGCCACCAATTAAAACAAAATTCCTTCAGTTTAATTTTAAATTCTACGGATAAGGAAACAAATGATTGGGGCAGATGCATGGGACTAAGGAAGGAGCTCAATTATCATGAGCAAACTGTTAAACATAGATTGCAACTATGTTGAATTTCTTAACGTACTGTAGAGATTTGACATTCAACAGACATAAAGTCCCAGATCTTTCCATCTCTGGATCATCGGAGGCCGGACGTATGACCGCAGATGCACTACGCAACCCCCCGGAACCCCCCGATGCACTGATTCTGTAGGAATTGCCTGGGAAATTTGAACTTGAGACGGGCAATTCCTCTGCTCCTCGAGACCCTCTGAAAACATCTCTGACTCTCAGCTAGGGTTGGAGACTTCAGACTGTACCGACTTACTTACCTGAATAGTTACCCAGGAAATGTTAAACAGAAAAATCCTAGTCTAACTGCTGGGTAACAATACAACTGACTCTCCAATCACCTACACTGACTGCCGCGATTACCCTCCTGAACCCAACCCAATCTGACTACCCTGCCCAACCCGACTTGACTAGCCCCCAATACTCAACTACCCCTCCCGACCCAACCCGATCTGACCTGACCACCTCTCCCGACTACACTAACCTCCAACCAGGCCTAACTACCCTGACCAGACCTGACTGACCCCTGACCTGACAGCCCCAACTGAATCATCTTGACTATCCCTCAACCCACCTATCCACTCACCCACCTGCTACCCTAGCCACCTACAACCCCACCATCCTACCCACCTACCACAATACTTACCCACCATCCCACCCACTTGCCACGCTACACAACTGTCACCCTCCTCAACTGCCATTCTCCCCACCTGCCACCCTGCCACCCTACTCACCTGCCACCCTATCCACCTGTCTCTCTACCACTTTACCTACATATCACCTTACCTATCTGCTACCCACCCAGCCTGCTGTAAAAGGGGGGTCAGGCTTCTGCGCTGATTCCCTTTGCTGCTCTCTGCATGGATTCCTGCACTGAGGGGGCTTTTCTGCCTCACAGATCAGAAGGCTGGCCTTTTTAAACATATCCAGGTAAGTGGATGGGTTTTGGTGAGATTGGCATTGAACGAAGTGCTTCTGATGCTGATCGGAAAATTTGGGCCAAAATTATTCTTTTAGAGCCAGTGAGGCAGAAATTATGAACTTAGGAAACCACTAAAATCCCAGTTACACCTCTTTCTCCAAGGTTTCAACTTGCTGAAGCACTCTTACAATGAAACTAAGAGAGTAAAAGGGCAAGTTCTAGTCAGCTCAGTGATTTCTAATTGATTGCGGATTGGAGGGGCATGAAGACCACACCCTGTGGAGAAGGGTAGAATCACTGACAACAGCTTCTGGATTCCCACATTTAACTGCACATGTGCAGATTCCAGAATTTGCTGTTAATTTCAGAAAAGTAATGATGGCAAACGCTGACCATTTCACTGTCAGTGCTATCGCAAAATCTAAGCCTTTGGGCAGCATTTAATGCAGGAACCATGCTGTTGAGCACTCTTAATCATGGGAGAAACCCTGTGTCTGTCTCCCAACAGCAGCAAAATTCCCCCCCCTCCCCCCTCCCCACCGCAACCCCCCCCCCCCCATTTCTGTCGGGGAGCAGAAGGGGCTGACATGGGATTCCCAGCTGCTGGTGGCAGGATGTCAATGCGGCTCATTAACGAGGGAATTATCCCTAATGATTTGCTCAACATTACCCCTCAAACGACATCACTGAATCAGATAACCTGGTCATTATTGCACTGCTGTTTGTGGGAGCTTGCTCTGCACAAATTCCTTGCTGCGTTTCCTACACTACGTCAGTGACTACATTTCAAAAGTTCTTCACTGGTTCCAAAGCACTTTGGGGCATTCTGAAATTGTGATGGGTGCTATATAAATGCAAGTTTTTTTTAAACCCTTTTTTTTGTCTAAACTCAGTGACGCATTCTATCGGAAAAATAAAATGCAACTACTTTGTTCACTCTAAATGGGTGACATTTTCTTGATACACACGTAACAGGGCAAATCCTAATTATGAATTCATAGCAGTTACAGCACAGAATCCATTGTGCCTGTGCTGGTGCCAGCACTTCCAGTGCCATGATCTATTCTAATCCCACTCCCTTGCCCTTTGATGGTCTTGCTCCCCAAGTATTAACAAGTATTAATTCAAATCCCTCTTAACTGATGTTATAATCGTGACCACAATTGGTACTTGTAGTAAAGCACTTGTGTTCGATTGGTGATCTGTGTGGGAAAAAAAAACTTCTTTTACTCTCTCCCATTGCTCTTCTGGTAATAATTCTTAAACAAATATTTTACTTTTACTAGCAACAGAAGCCTTGGCTTTGGATTTTTCAGATGGTGAGGAGAAAGTCGCTGGGGAGCGCATTCCACCGATGTCAGCTGCCCCTCAGCCAATTAATGCTCTGTGGAGGTGGGACTTACAGCCCTCATTCAGGAGGAAGTCCTGCTTCCGGGAGCTGCAAGCCAACCTGACTGGCCAGCAGCTCTGTAGTCCTAGCAGTGCTACCAGGAGCAGTGGCCACTGCTGGGACTACCTAGAGTTCCATGAGTCTAAGTGCCAGGAGCCGATACTAAGGTAAGTTGGGGGGTGGGGGGGGGGGGGGGAAGGGGGCGGGGGGGGAGGAAGGGTGGAGGTGGGGGGAGCTTGCAACAGGGATAGGAGGGGAGGTCCTGACAGGGAGGGGGGTGCAGACCGGGAGGGTAGGGCATGAAAGGTGTTTGAAAGGTCGGGGGGAAGGAGTGACCGGATGGGATAGACCTTGGAGATAGTGCCCCTTTCGGGTAAGGGGGTCAGTGATGGAGGTGCCCCCGTCGCCTGAGGCCCAAGCAGGTTAACCTACCAAGCCTCCTGCCAGTCCCTGACCTCTTTTCGCCAGCCTCAAGATTGCAACCTGTTGGGAAGCAGCCCTTAAGTGGCTAATAATTGGAGTGCAGGTGGGTGCGTAAGGCAAAAACAGGACCCGGTGCTGGAAAGTAGGATTAAAATCACAATATCACAGTATTTGGCAGTGCAGAAGGAGAACATTCAGCCCTTTAAGTCTGCATTGGCTCTCTGAAAGAGCATTTCACCCAATCTCGCTCCCCTGCCTTATACCTGTAACTTTGCATATTCTTTCCTTTCAGGGAGCAATCCAATTCCCTTTGAATACCTAAATCTAACCTGCCTCCACCACCCTTTCAGGAAATTTGTTCGACTCCAACCAACCTCTGGGTGAAAAAAATTTTCCTCACATCACATTTACTCCCTTTGCCAATTATTTTGAATCTGTGCCCTCTAGTTCTTGATGTTCTCTTGAGTGGGAACAGTTTCTCACCATTTACCCTGTCCAAACCTTTCAGGATCTTGAATGCCTCTATCAAGTGTCCTCTCCACCTTGTCTCCAAGGAAAACAGTCCCAACTGCTCCAATCCATCCCCATAGCTCCAGTTCTTTATCCTGGGAATCATTCTTGTGAATCTCCTCTGTACTTTCTCTGATGCCTTCACATCCTTCCTCAAGTATGGTGCCCTGAAGTGGACATAGTACTCCAGGTGAGGCCTAATTAATGTCTTATATAAAGTTAATATGATGTCCTTACTCTTCTACTCAATGCCCCTATCAATAAATCCTAAGATACGATATGCTTTATTAACTGTTCTCTCAACATGCTCTGCCATCTTCAATGACTTATATATGTACACACCGAGGTTTATCTGTTCCTTCAACTCCTTTAGAGTTTCTCCCTTTATTGTATACTGTTGAAGGGTTCTCAAAATTCCCACATTTTTCATATCATCAACAAGGATATGACTTTTGGACTTTTAAACTTCTGAGTTAAGTGTAAAACCCTGCAGGCAGGAGGCTGGGTCTATGAAGGCCTGGGGCTGCACATGCCCAGGCTTATTGAGTGCAGTGTGTATTGTTTTGCCTGAAACCAGAAAACGAGAGGAGACAGAATATGCATTCTTCCCTTTAATACAATCAACGCAGAGAAAAGCTTCACCTCACACGAAACTGAAGCCCATCAAAATCTTGCATAAATAATCGCTACCAACTACTAAGGCAGGAAGGCACAATCAATTCAATTATGCTAACCCATCAATACTCCACACATACAATGGCTTTCAGTTCAAAACTAGTTACTAGGCAGGAAGACAATGATAAACATCATGCGAGCCCATTAAAAACAACGAGACTACAATCACCTAAAGAAGCTCACCAAAGTCAAACAAAGAACTAACCTTGATTTGGATTTCGATAAGAAATTTGAAAGACAGTATAACTGGCCAGTCAGTTACGAGAGGGAGAGGGAGAAACCAGCTAGCAGAAGCAGAAGGGTTGCAGTTTTGAAAGCTGACATAGGGCAGTGAGCAGTTGGGAGCGGTTGAAACAGAGTTTAAGCAAGAAGATCTGGAGGTTTTGCAGGCCCACAGGCAACATCATGGCGAGGGTCACGGGGTGGCAGGCTCAATCGAAGACAACAAGGCCACAACCGCTGCCCTCCACGAAGATTGACCACCCACAACTGCGTCCTCCACCCAACTGAAGAACCTTCACAGATTCCACAGACCAGGACCACGTGGGGACAGCAGGCCCCAGAGGACACAAAGAGCGTACCCCAAAACTGCAACCGGCTTACCTGGCTGGATTTCGAACTGTCAAGGAACCCTGGGTTGGTGAGCATGATCTCTGACCTCTCCTAGTTCAAGTTAGTTAGGTTTTGGGGATGGGACAAGGGTAAGGGGATTATTAGTGTGATTTTCCCTCATTTTGCCGTGTGTTCCCTATTCTTAACTAAGTGTACTTTGTAAGTCTGTGTAATCTCAGTGTAATCCTAATGTTATAGGTTCATTTGTGACTTCAATAAACTCAGTTTTTCTCGCACCAAAACCAGTTGTCTGCTGCACTTTGTCACAATCCCCAAATAAGTTCAAGTCTAGAACCCAGGAAGCGGGAGTGATTTGAACCGCTCAGAAGCCAGAGGTGAAACTGACACACACCACCACCCCCTACACTGTTTCACTATATTTTTCCTGCCAAAATGAATCATCTCACACTTCTCTGCATGGAACTTCATCTACCACTTGTCTGTCCAATCCACCAACCTGTCAATGTCTTTTTTAAGTTCAGGACTCTCCCCATCACAGTTGACAACATTTCGAATCTTCATATCATCTGCAAATGTTGATATCATGCCCTGTGCACTACAGTCTAGATCATTAATCTATATCAGGAAGAGCAAGTGTCCCAACACCGACCCTGGGGAACTCCACTACAAACCTTTCTCCAATCTGAAAAAAACAACCATTTATCACTACTCTCTGTTTCCTGTCACTCAGACAGTTTCTTATCCAAGTGCCTACTTTCCCTTTTGTTCCATGATCTAGAATTTTGCTCATAAGTCTGTTGTGAGGCACTGTATGAAATGCCTTTTGAAAATCCATATACACCACATCAACAGCCTTTCCCTTATCAACCTTCTCTGTTACCTCCTCAAAAAAATTCCAGCAAGTTAGTTAGACATGATTTTCCCTTAATGAATCCATGCTTGCTTTCCTTAATTATCCTGCACCTGTCCAAATGACTATTGATTTCATCCTGTATTATAGTATCCAGATGTTTCCCTACCACTGAAATCAGATTGACTGTTCTGTAGTTGCCAGCTTTATCCTTGCACCCCATTTTGAACAAGGGTGTAACTTTCACAATTCTCCAGCCTTCTAGCACCTCCCCTGTGTCTAAGGAAAGATGAAAGATGATCACCAATGCTTCTGCAATCTCCACTCTCAGTTCCCTCTGTACCCTTGGATACATCTCATCCGGTCATGGTACCTTAGTTTTTTTAAGTAAAGATAACGTTTCCAACACCTCCTTCCTCTCAACTGTAAGTCATTCTAGTGTAGCCGTTACGTCCTCTATCACCTTGGCCTGAGTACGATCCTCTTCCTTTGTAAAGACAGATGCAAAATACTCGCTCAGCACCTGTGCTATCTCACCAACCTCCACATGCAAGTACCCATTTTTGTCCCTAGTCAATCCTATTCCTTCTTTTACCACCCTTTTATTATTTACATGCTTATAAAAGACCTTAGGGTTCCTTTTTATGTTTGCTGCCAGCCTCTTTTCATGCTCTCTCTTTGCTTTTCTTATTAGTTTCTTCACTTCCCCTCTGGACCTTTTATATTCAGCCTGATTCTCCTTCGTATTTTATACCTGACATCTGTCATACGCACACTTCTCCCTTTTCATCTTTACCTCTATCTTTCTCTAAATGAGCAGCTAGTTTCTTTTACCTTCTTTTTGGCCAGCGCAGACACGATGGGCTGAATGGCCTCTTTCTGCACCGTCATTATTCTATGAATCTATGGTTCAACGGGAAGGCTACGCGATGAGTTTTATGGGTGCCCTAATAAATATAAATATAAAAACAAAAAAACTGCAGATGCTGAAAATCCAAAATCCTGTTCTGTCAAAGGGTCATGAGGACTCGAAACGTCAACTCTTTTCTTCTCCGCCGATGCTGCCAGACCTGCTGAGTTTTTCCAGGTAATTCTGTTTTTTTTTATGGGTGCCCTGCCTGCAAAGATCACCAGCAAGGGCAAGTAAAACTCCAGAAACAAATAGCAAGGAGTCCCAGTTTTACCTTCTCTCTGTGTGTTTACAGGTGTCTTTCCTGATCAAATAAACATTTCGCAGAATCCAATAATGTTGTTCTCTGCTGTCTTATAGACATTGATGGAATGATTAGGTTGTATGATTGTTGTGTAGGTAAGATCATTAAAACAGATAATAGAGTGATGGAGTTGAGAGCTTCAAGGAGTTAAGCAGAGCAAGGTGAAGAGTTGTTTGGTTGCTTTTGCCTAAACCTTTTCAGCCTCCAGGAATTGATTCTTACTCTGACACAGGAGAAGAAGCTGGTTAAGTCGTGAGTATCTGGTAAGTGATTAAGGTTTATTCTAATCCTAAGGCTCAAAATGGTATATTTTGAGTGAGAGGTGAGTGGGAGAGGATAAAAGCCATGGATTGAGTGGCCTATCTGCAGTCAGACCAGCGGCTGAGTGATGTCACGGACCACAACAAGACATGAGTGCAGGGAAAGCAGCTGATTGGTAAGTATTTCTAGTCTTTAAAGTAAAAGTAAGGTCTTCAGTTTATGTTTAGGTCTCTAGGCTTTTTCTTCTCTTTTTCTTAAAAATAGCTTGTAAGTATAAGATCGATACTGGCGTAAAATAAAATTAATTACAATAAAGTGTAAAGAGTGGGGGATTCTTCTAAAGAGCAGGCACACTAAAGTAATTAATTAATAAATTAAATAAAATATGACATTAATGGCAGAATGGGTGATGT
This sequence comes from Carcharodon carcharias, assembly GCF_017639515.1. Taxonomy (NCBI): domain Eukaryota; kingdom Metazoa; phylum Chordata; class Chondrichthyes; order Lamniformes; family Lamnidae; genus Carcharodon; species Carcharodon carcharias. Next base: position 161,067,193 of record NC_054475.1, on the reverse strand, counting down.
GTTGCTGCTGCAGCATTTGAAAATCCTGACGGAGAGTAGTGGACTCGAAACGTCAACTTTGTTCTTCTCCGCCATTGCTACCAGACCTGCTGAGTTTTTCCAGGTATTTCTGTTTTTGTTTTGGATTTCCAGCATCCACAGTTTTTTGATTTTATCTCTGTGTTTAATTGACTGCCACTTCTCTTCAAGAAGTGCCTACCTTGAAGAAATTTTGTGCTACTCTCCGTCAGGATTTTCGAATCTCTCTCTTGCCTTGTTATCTTGTGGTTATCTGCTCCTATCGCTGCTTGCTTGTCCCTACAACCACCGCCCCCCCCTCCACTTCTCCCCCCACCCCCCCCACCCTAACCCAGCTTATACTTCATCCATCTCCTATTTTTACTTAGTTCTGTTGAAGGATCATGAGGACTCGAAACATCAAATTTGTTCTTCTCTGCCGATGCTGCCAGACCTGCTGAGTTTTTCCAGGTATTTCTGTTTTTGCTTTGGATTTCCAGCATCCGCAGTTTTTTGTTTTTATCTTTGGACAATATCCAGGCTTGGGCTGACAAATGGCAAGTAAGATTCGTGCCACACAATGACCACCTCCAACAAGAGAGAATCTAGCCATTGCTCCTTGACATTCAATGGCATTACCATGACTGAATCCCCCAATATCAACACTCTGGAGGTTACCACCGACCTAAAACTAAACTGAACTGGCCACATAAATACTGTGGCTACAAGAGCAGGTCAGAGGCTAGGAATCCTGCGGTGAGTAACTCACCTCCTGACTCCCCAAAGCCTGCCCACCATCTACAAGGTACAAGTCAGGAGTATGATGGAATATTCCCCGCTTGCCTGGATGAGTGCAGCTCCCACAACACTCAAGGTGCTTGACACAGTCCAAGACAAAGCAGCCCTCTTGATTGGCACCACATCCACAAACATTCACTCCATCCACCACTGATGCACAATAGCAGAAGTGTGTACCATCTACAAGATGCACTGCAGGAATTCACCATGGCTCCTTAGACAGCAGCTTCCAAACCCACAACCACTACATCTAGAAGGACAAGGGCAGCAAGTAGATGGGAACACCACCAGCTGGAAGATCCCCGCCAAGTCACTCACCATCCTGACTTGAAATGTATCGCCGTTCCTTTACTGTCGCTGGGTCAAAATCCTGGAACTCCCTCCTTAACAGCACTGTGGATGTACCTACACCACATGGGCTGCAGCGGTTCAAGAAGGCAGCTCACCACCACCTTCTAGGAATAGGCAATAAATTCTGGCCTAGCCAGCGAAGCCCACATCCCGTGAATAAATATTCCTTTTTAAAAAAATGCCTGCATCTGAGATGAAAGTTCAGGGTGCAGTCAAATGGTCGAAGGTGCCCCCATTTGGTCGTGTGGTGTGTGGCGGTTCTGGGTGGGGACATAGAGAACTATCATGCTCATTAAACACTGGGCATCTATGTGGTGGCCTGGACTCTCCAGTATGCGTTCATGACCTTGAAAGGCTGCCACAGGTGATGACTCGACCAAGGAGTCATTTTTAGGAGACAATTTCTGACTCTTACGTCTGTTTCTTTGATACTGCAGTGAGGAGACCATTAGGAACATGGAGTGTGGTGATCTCACTATCTGCCTCATTGCTTATAGGCAAGAGAGAAGGAGGGGAAGAATTTATTTTATTCATTCATGGTACGTGGACGTCACTGACTAGGTCAACATTTATTGCCCATCCCTAACTGCCCTTGTTGAGAGGGCATTTTAAGAGTCAACCACATTGTTGTGGGTCGGGAGTCACCAGACCAGGTAAGGACAGCAGATTTCCTTTCCTAAAGTGCACTAGTGAACCAGATGGGTTTTTAAAGACAATTGACAATGGTTTCATGGTCGTCATCAGACTTAAATGAATTCAAATTTCACCATCTAATGCCAGGGAGGCACCTGACTTGCCAAAGGGAGGAACATGACCCTGAAGACCAAGTGGAGGCTCAGCCTGCTCCACACTCAGAGGATGAACCCCACAGAGCCGTTATTCATAGGTGCATCGCCAGACCCAGGTCTACAGCTGGCGCATGTGCTACCTCCAGATGAGAGAGAACCAGTGTCGCCGACGCCTGCTTGTGTCAGGGGAACTGGTCAGACACATACGCCACCCTCTGCAGGATTTGGCACCACGGAAACTTGGAGGGCATCACTGCCAGGGGCAGTTAAAGTTTCTGCTGTGCTCAATGTCTGAGGCAGTGGCTCCTTCCAGGGCGCTACTGGGGACCTTTGAGGGATCTCGCAAGTCTCCACCTCCACCAGGAGGTCACAGGTGCCCTTTTTGCCAAGGCACACAACTCTGTCAACTTCGGCAGAGATCAGACGAGCTAGGAAGCAATAGCCTGGGGTTTCCAGATTCCCACAGGTGCAGGGTGCCATCGACTGCACAAACATGGCTCTTAAATCTCCCTGGCAACAAGCTGCCTGGTATGTGAACCATAAAGGCTTCCGCTCTCTCAATGTTCAGCTGGTTTGTGACCATAACAAACGGATCACGCAGGTGTGTGCAAGATACCCCGGAAGCGTCCACGACTTGTACATCGTCATCAGGCCTCAGGTCCCTGACATCTTCCAGGGGCCACACAGGATGCAGGGTTAGCTCCTCAGGGACAAGGGCTACCCAAAAGTGACATGGCTGATGCGGCGGCCTCAGGCTCTTGGTGAGAGAAGGTACAACGAGGCCGGAATTTTTCCAGATTTGCACCAAGTGCGGTAGCCTGTGGGTAAAGTTATGCGATGGTAAGTTTTCACGCCATATTGCCCCAAAATCCGCCCCATTATTTATACATTTCCGGGAAACACGCCGTTTCCAGGGTGGGCGGGATCTCATTCACCTCCGGGGCCAGGCAGCCGTTACCCCTGGACACCAACACCGCCCCCCTCCCCCACCCTGAAAACAGTCACCTCCAAGACAAGGCGGCACCTCACCCCTGGCCCCCTGGTGCCCCTGAAGCCTGCAAAGCAACGGGTGACCCTGGCAAGCTGTGGGAAACAATGCTGCTCACTCAGCTCAGTCCCCCCCAAAGTGAAGGCCGCCAAGTGCAGGACGCCTGTGCGCCATTGCTTTCCTGCCGATGTGGACGGACGATCTGACGAGGGTCCAGGGCCTGGCAGGATGGCCTGTTAATGAGATACTGATGCATTACAATGAATCCCCCCGCTGACTGTTGGTGGGAAATGCGGCCTTCTGTCGGAGGGCCGATTGGACCATTGCGACCTGCCTTCCTGCCGTTGTGAACCAGATCGTGCCATATCATCCGCGCCCACCACCTATCACGCCCGCTACCAGCGGACATGAAAAGCTGCACCCCAAGGCTCATGCTGCAACTTGAAGTTTGGTTGGGAACACCATTGGCATCATGAAAATGAGGTTCCGGTGTCCTGGACACATCTGGTAGAGCACTCCCCAGAGGGGGGGGCGGGGGGCCACACATCATAGTGGCTGGCTGAGCGCTACACAACCTAGCGATGCAAAGGGAGGGGGGGAGGATCTGAATGATGAGGAGCTAGAAGAGCCGCACGTCTCCTCCAATGAGGAGGAAGTCGAAGGGGATGAGGGTGATGAGGCCCTGGAAGGCGAGGGTATGGGTGATGAGGCCATTGCCCTGGCCAGACGAGGCAGGCGTTGTTGCGTGAGGCTTTCATTGCCACAAGATTCTAGAAGGACGAGATTCAGTGAGGACACTCCCGAGATCTTCCCTTGCATCTGGGAATGCCTGACACCTGTCTGGCTGAGGGCGGCCCACACATGCTCCGTGAAGAGGCTCATCGTGATGCTGCTGAGATACAATGGGCACATGGACTTACAGATAACTTGATCCTTTGGCAGGCTTCATCATCTGCTCCCCTCAGCACCACACCTTCACCTGTCAGGAATGGTGTCGAGATGGTTGGAGGGGCCAGCTCCACCTCAAAGTCGCTGAGAGCACAGAGAACGCCATGGAACCCAGTGACGCTTGGGTATGAGATTCTGGCAGCAAACACAAGCCGCATGGAGCTGTAGGCATCACAAATCTGGAGAGTGACTTTGAAGCCAGACAATCACTGTGCTGGAAAGGTTACACTCTGCAAAGGGGAGAGGCCCTGGACTGCGACACTAGCCTTCATTTTGTGCGGGAAGCCGGGTTTCACATCTGATTGACACGAATACAACTTATCATAACAAGGAGCCATAGACAAGGAGACATTCTTGGGGGTGTATTTACAATGGTCTACATTAAGTACAAGTGATTAACACCCATGGCCACATTATGCACTGACATCTCCTTTGCCTTCCTAATCCTGCCGCCTCGTCTTGATGCTCCCCTGGAAGTGGTGATAGACTGCTGACTGCTACGCCCTGTTGTCTGTGATAACCATGGTGGGCATCCTCTGGAGGGCTGAGACCTGGAGAGCCCTGGCCTGCTTTCGGGTCCTGCTGTGTGGCAGTGGCTCCCTCCTTGGCCTGTGGAGTTGGAGCTGCTGGGACAACAGGAAGATGGGATTCAGATGGGTTGGATATCTAGAACTATGAGACACTGGGATGTGTATCTCTGCATTGGTGGAAGGTGTGCGTCAGTGCTGTGGTGGGTCTTCAGTTTCAGTTTCTGCAGATTCCTCTTGCAAAGTGTCCTTGGGGCTGGAGTTAAGATCTTTTTTTTATTCGTTCAAGGTGTGTGGGCTTCCCTGACGAGGCCAGCATTTATTGCTAATCTCTAATTGCCCTTGAGAAGGTGGTGGTGAGCTGTCATCTTGAGTCGCTGCGGTCTCTGTGGTGCAGGTACACCCACAGTGCTGTTAGGGAGGGAGTTCCAGGGTTTTGACCCTGTGAAAGTGAAGGAATGATGATATGTTTCCAAGTCAAGATGGTGAGTGGCTTTGGCAGGGAACTTCAATGTGGTGGTGTTCCCATGTGTCTGCTGCCCTTGTATTTCTAGATGGTGGTGATTGTGGGTTTGGAAGCTGCTGTCACGTGGATCTCCTCAGCTGCTTCCCACATGTGCCTGCAAAAGCAAGGAGAGGTATTTAATGCATGGTAGGGGACTGCGGAACAGTGGAATTCACTCACAGCATGGTTGTCTCATGGGTGTTGCATTGCTGGATCCTCATTTGGCTGAGCACTGCCAACCTCACCGTCAGCACAAGAACAGTCCAAGTCGTTGCCGACCTGCTGGATAGCTCGATTGTCAAATTCTGTGGGGGCCTTGATGTCGGGCATTCCTCCACCAGTCTGCGACCTCTCCCTTTTGTTGTGTGCCAGCTTGTCCTGCATGAATACAGCTGGGGAGAGTGTAAACAGGACGCCAGTCAGGCCAGATGAAAAGGGTGCCTGGCATGTGTGGTTACTGAGTGGTGCCATGGATGGGATGAGGACACAGTCTGCAGGGCAGATGAAGATATGTGTGAGAGAGTGAATGGGTGATGTCCCTTGAGCTGGCAGTGAGTGAGATCCCTGTGAATGTGTGATGGGTTTGTGAGTGTGTGAGTTAAGAGTGATGAGAAGAGTGACCTACCCTGGTGGTTCGGAGGTCATTCATCCTCTTTTGGCACTGGATGGTTGTCTTCTGTTGGAGTGTGTTGGCACTGACCACTGTGGCCACAGCCTCCCAGGCTGGATTTGTCAACCTGGATGAGGTTCTTGGCCTAGATTGGGGGTAGAGGACTTCATTGTGGGTCTCCACTGCATCCAGTAGGCACTCGAGAGGGGTGTCACTAAATTTAGGGACTGCATGTTTCCTTCCTTTGGCAGCCATCAGTTCCTAGCAGCTTCCTATCCCATGAAGACTACTGGTTCTGTGCAGGGGTGGCTTTTATATATGGCACCCAGTTTACTGAAGGCCTGAGGCAGGGCAGAGGAAGCAGAGGCTGCCTGGGCAGTGAAAAGATGTAAATCCCGTGCCTCTCAATTTTTTAATCAAAGTGGCGCGTGGTACAGCGGAAAAATTGGAACTCCCTCCCTAACAGCACTGTGGGTGTACTTACACCACATGGACTGCAGCAGTTCAAGAAGGCAGCTCGTCACAACCTTCTCAAGGGCAATTAGGGATGGGCGATAAATGCTGGCCCAGCCAGCGAAACCAACATCCCATGAATGAATAAAACAAAAGCCGCCATTGCTGTCAGCAGGTCACAGAATCACAAAATCACAGAATCTTCACAGCACAGATGGAGGTCATTCAGCCCATCTAGTCTGCACTGGCTCGGTGAAAGAGCATTCTATCTAATCTCACTCCCCTGCCTTATCCCTGTAACCTTGCACAATCTTTCTTTTCAGGTAGCAATCCAATTCCCTTTTGAATACCTCGTTTGAACCTGCCTCCATCAGTCTTTCAGGAAGTTCGTTCCAGACTCCAACCACTCTCTGGATGAAAACATTTCTGCTCATACCACTTCTACTCCTTTTGCCAATTATTTTGAACCTGTGCCCTTTAGTTCTTGATGTTCTCTTGAGTGGGAACAGTTTTTTCACTCTTTGCCCTGTCCATACATCTCAGGATCTTGAGTACTTCCATCAAGTCTCCTCTCAGCCTTCTTTTCTCCAAGAAAAACAGACCCAACCTCTCCAATCTATCCTCATAGCTACAGTTCTTTATCCCGGGAATCATTCTTGTGAATCTCCTCTGTAATCCCTCCAATGCCTTCACATCCTTCCTCAAGTATGGCGCCCAGAACTGGACACAGTACTCCAGGTGAGGCCTAACTAATATCTTATACAAGTTGAACATGACCTCCTTACTCTTGTACTCAATGCCCCTATTAATGAAACCTCGGATACCATATGTTTTATTAACTGCTCTCTCAACATGCCCTGCCACCTTCAATGACTTATGCACATATACACCGAGGTCCCTTTGTTTACACGCCAATTTCCCCGCCCAAGATTAGACTTTGCCGATTTCTGGGTCAATTCTGTCCTATGCCTCTGTGGTACATGTGATTTCTGCCCCAGCGATTTCCAAAATTCTTTTGCAAATGCTTCCTGTGTTCTTTTTGACTCTAAAACACAAAGTTATTCTGAGTGCGTAGATTCAGATTCAGTCTGGTTTTCAGCATTTTTCCAGGTTTGACTGCAATTACCTGACCTGATGAAACTGATGCCAAATTCTCCATCACACAAAATCTCACAGGGACCATTCCCAGTTGTGTGATAATCAGTGTGTTTGAAGCACAATTGAGAAATGCTTGCAGCCATCCCAGCATTGTAAAACATACAAATACACGAGTTCATTTATCCTGCACTCTGTGATTTAGCTTCTTAACAGCAGGTTTTCCATGGAGCCCAAAGAAATCACTCGGCTCAAGTAATTTCTTAACTTGCAGACAATTGATATTTAATTGCCTCTTCTAAAATAACTTGTAACCAACTCCTTTGGATTCTGTAACCTCCACTTCAACCTTCTGAAAACTCTGTGCTCCTCCAATTCTTCTGAGTGTGTTAATGACACAGATACATCCATAATTTGACATTACGTTGTCAGTCTTGTAAGATTTCGGGGTTCAGGACCACAGATACCTAAATAGGAAGTCGGCTAGTCATAAGTAATTTTAAGATGCTTTATTAAGTTTATTAAGAAACAACAGTTTAGATATGATACGTTAACTAATTAGACAGAAAAAAATATGACCGACAACAGCCTATGATAACAGCATTCTGCTCACTAGTCAAAGTGTTAGGAAACTCTTCCCTCCATCTCTGGATCTACCTCCTCCTCCTCCTCTGGTCCATCTTCCATCTGAAGAAGGCCAATGAGTACTACCACCTCACCAGCTCCTCAGCACTACCTTGGCCCCAGCCCCTCACCAGCACCTCATCCCCTCACCAGCCCCTCACCAGCACCTCAGCAGCACCTCAGCCCCAACACCTCAGCCTCCTCACCAGCACCTCAGCAGTACCTCAGCCCCTCACCAGTATGACACCAACCTATATACCCTTTCTGGGGGACTGGTAGCTTACCCAGTGTCAATCATCTATCTAACTATTTTGACCAATGGATATAGGACAGGTACTCAAAACATCAGGGTGGTCACTACCCCCTTTGTGTGTCACCCTGCTCAAGGTCAGCTTTTTAGTTTACGTCTTGCTGAGGGTTATATCCTGGTCCTTTTTAAACAGTTGCATAGATAAGGGGATACAGAAGACACTACCTTAACTTTGGAATGACAACATGAACTAAGTGACCTTGGCTGTTTCCACAGGCTGTTTAAAAATTGTTGCCTTTTTAGAAAGCTCTTTAGAGGGTGTTATATTATGTAGAATATATCTGTTTATTCAAAACCCCAATTTCTTAAAGTCTTTATCAAAGGGACTAAAAGGAAGGATGATGTGAGACAAGAAAATATCATGTTAACAAAATGTTGGGACAATACCTAAGTTAAGTGTATAACTCAGGCTAGAATCAGGTGAAAATATACAATTCCATTCTTTAATTCTCATGCTCATCTTGAGAACACAATGCCTGACCTCTATGTTCCTCCAATTCTGATCTCTGGGTTACCCCCCACTTCCTTCACTCCTCCATTGGTGAATGTTCCTTCAGTTGCCTTGGCCCAAAGCTCTGGAATTCAGATATTTTTGCACCGATTTCTTTTCTTTTGGTCATCTTTCTTAATGTCTCTTACTTTGGTTCAGTGTTAATATATTCCTCGTGCTCCTGTGTCATGGAAGATTTCAGTATGTCAAAAGCGCAATATGATTGTAGTTTGTTGTGTGGTTTCTCTTGGAGGTCTTTCAAATGCATGTTTACTTGCTCTTTTGCCAGCTCAATTCTTTCAAATCGCCTTCTAATGCAGAGTTGCAGTGCCAGTATTGCACAGTTGAGGACGATCTGTCAAAAATGCAGAGGAGAATATTCTTTCCTTTCACATTAATCAGTATGACTAAAACAGATGAGCTGAGTACTTTGTGGGATCTTAATGTGCATAAATTGACTGTGGTGTTTCCTTTACCCCACTTGATTCACTCCCACCACCACCGGCACACAGTGGCAGTAGTGTGTACAAGATACACTGCAGCAACTCACCAAACCTCCTTCAACAGCACCTTCCAAACCCACAACTTCTACCATCTAGAAGGACAAGGACGGTAGGTACATGGGAACACCACCACCTGCAAGTTATCCTCCAAGCTACACACCATCCTGACTTGGAAACATACCGCCGTTCCTTCACTGTTGCTGGGTCAAAACCTGGAACTCCCTTCCTAACAGCACTGTGGGTGTGCCTATACCACATGGACTTCAGTGTTCAAGAAGGCAGCTCACCACTATCTTCTCAAAGGCAATTAGGGATGGGCAATAAATGCTGGTGTTGTCAGTGAAAACCACATCCCATGAATGAAGAAATAAAAATTATAGTAGGGACAATGCTTCAAAAGTACTTTTTTTAAATTCATGGGCTGTGGGTGGCACTGGCTAGGCCAGTATTTATTGCCCATGCTCATCTTGACAACGCAATGCCGGACCTTTCCCAAATGGCGAAGAGATAATGACTGATGAATTCTGTACCTTTGAAAGATGGTATATAACTCCAAATACATTCTCAGGTGGAGGAGAAAGATCCCATGCCTCTATTTCAAAGAAGAGCAGGAAAGTTAGCCCCATTGGGCTGGCCAATATTTATCCCTTGATCTGGTCAGGATCACATTGCTGTTAATTGGACTTTGCTGGACACAAATTTGTCTCCCTTGTTTCCTACATTAAAACAGTGGCCTCACTTCAAAATTACTTCATAACTGTAAAGCGTGTTGAGATGTCCTGAGGTCACGAAAGAGATTTGCCTGGACTCATTATCAGGCCCAGATTCAGAGCTGTGAGCCCTGATAGGCTGATGTGTCTGAAATTGGTTTTCTGGCCTCAATAGTGTGTTATATGTGAGCTGCCTCTACCTGTAGGGCCTTCAATATTGCAAGTGCTGAATGTCAGTCTACATGAAGATAACCCTTGGAGGCTGCAGGGGGTAGATAGTATTGGGAGCACAGTTGGAACAGGCAATGGTGAGTGTGTATGAAACCCTAATTGGTGAAACAAAATACAATAGAGGTGGCAGGGCAGAGGAAGCTTTGCATCTCTAGCATGTTGGCCTGATGGACATTAGTCTGATCCACAGCAACCACACCCACAGTGCCTGCCGCTCAAGGAACTTCAGCTCAGAGTTGAGGAGCTCGAGTCTGAGCTTTGAACACTGTGATGCATCAGCCAGGGGGAAAATTACCTGGACTTTGTTTTGAGAGGCAGTCACACCCCTTAGGATAAGTACCTCAGATTTGGTCCATGGCCCTGGACAAGAGTGCGTGACTGCAAGAAAAGCAGGTATTGGAATCCACAAGCCCTCAGCCCTTTCAATTGTCCAACAGGTTTGAGGTTCTTGCAGTTCACATGGGCGAGAGCAGGGACATCAGGAAGTATGCACAAACTAACCACAGCACTGCTGTGCAGATGCCCATTCAAGCAGAATAAAAAGCAATGTAATTGTAACAGGTGACAATGTAGTTAGGGGTATAGACACTGTTCCCTGCAGCCAAGAGCATGAATCCCGAAAGCCGTGCTGCCTGCCCAGTGCCAAGGTTAATGACATCTCCTTGGGGTTGGAGAGGAACTTGGAATGGGAGGTCGAGGATCCAGTTGTCGTGGTCCACATAGATGCCAACGGCATAGGTAAGACTCAGAAAGTGACTCTGCTGATGGAGTATGAGCAGCTAGGGCTAAATTAAGAAGCAGAACCTAGGGTTACTACCTGGACCATGAGTAAATTGGCATAGGATAAATAAGGTCAGAGACTTGCATGTGTGGCTCAATGATTGGTGTGGGAGAAATGGATTTAATTCAAGGGGCACTGGCATCAATACTGGGTAAAGAGGGAGCTCTACCATTGGGATGGCCTTCACTTGAACTGCATTGGGACCAGCATCCTGGTGAATCTTATGACTAGAGCTGTAGGGTTTTAAACTAAATAATGTGGAAATGGTTCATGTGAAGGAAAGTTTAGAAAGTTAATGAGAAAGGCCAAGGCAATCATGCAGGGTAGCGATGTAAGCAGTTTTTTTTTCATTTGTCATTCATGGGATGTGGGGGATCTCGTTGGCTGGGCCAGCACTTATTGCCCATCCCTAGTTGCCCTTGAGAAGGTGGTGGTGAACTGCCTTCTTGAGCCGCTGCAGTCCATCTGATGTAGGTACACCCACAGTGCTGTTAGGGAGGGAGTTCCAGGATTTTGATCCAGCGACAGTGAAGGAACGGCGATATATTTCCAAGTCAGGATGGTGAGTGACTTGGAGGGGAACTTCCAGGTGTTCCCATGTACCTGCTGCCCTTGTCCTTCTAGATGCAAGTGATTGTGGGATGGGAAGGCACTGTCCAAGAAGCCTTGGTGAGTTCTTGAAGTGCACCGTGTAGATGGCACACATTGTTGCCACTGTGCATCAGTGGTGGAGGGATGGGGTGCCAATCAAATGGGCTGGTTTGTCTTGGATGGTGTTAAGCTTCTTGAGTGTGGCTGGAGCTATACTCATCCAGGCAAGTGAAGAGTATTCCATCACACTCCTGACTTGTGCCTTGTAGATGATGGACAGGCTTTGGGAAGTCAGGACGTGAATTACTAGCCACAGGTTCCTAACCTCTAACCTGCTTTTATAGCCACAGTATTTATGTGGTGAATCCAGTTCTGTTTCTAGTCAATGGTAAGCCCCAAGGATGTTGATAATGGGGGAATTCAGCGATGGTAATGTCATTTAATGTCAGGGGTGATGGTTTGATTCTCTCTTGTCGGAGATGGTTATTGCCTGGCACTTGTGTGGTGCAAGTGTTACTTGGCACTTGTCAAACCAAGCTTCGATATTGTCCGGGTCTTGCTACATTTGGACGTTGCTATGGCACAGAAGATGGTAAATGCAAAGCTTCCCAGAGGGAAGCTTGAAACAGCTGCCACAACTGTTTGGCAATTTGTATTTTTATTTCGAGATGAGTGCCTAAATTCAGTAGTAATAAGCCCACCGAGTCTTAGAGGTTTTTTTTTTACAGAACTACATTAAACATTTATTAATAGAAGAAAAGGTTTTAAGCACATACATAGGTCTACAAGTTACTATTATAATAGCACCTAACTCCCCTAATTAATCTGACTCCCAGCTACACCTCTGTTAAGCAACAGTAAAACAAAATAGATTTCAACAGGCCCAGGAAAGCACAAAATACCCTGGACAGTGATTTCACAGTGAGCTTTCTTAGCTTCGGTTCCTGTACTCAGCAACTTGATACATACAGGCTGGAGGCTTTTCACACTTATTGGATCTTAGAAGTCCTTCCTCCTTACACATAACCTCATCTCCTTTACACATGTTTCTCCCTTTTTTAATGTAAATTCTATTATTCCAATATGTCTTTGCAACTTTATTTTTTCCATAATATAAATCTTCTATACTGCTCATATTATCAGTAATCTTTATGAAAAATAACCACACTGTTTGGCTGAGCCTCTGCTGGCTAAGTGTAACACCTTACCACCTCTTTGAAATTCACAACTTTGGTTTATCTAAAAATACAAATGTTCCTCACACCTCCACATTCTAAAACTTCAGCTTTGTTTGTGTATTTAGTATTTCAAATGTAGCTTCTCTTTTGATAACTCAAAAGCTCCAGACTAGCTGTCTGAAATTCAATTAAAACCTCCCCCTCCCCACGCACATCCACACAGAGAAACTAATCCAAACCCGACTATTAACCTAGCTTTACAATAAATCACAATAATATTATGAAAATGATTATATTTTTATGACAACATGGATTGCTTCAATATCTGAGGAGTTATGAATGGTGCTGAACATTGTGCAATCATCAGCGAACATCCCCACTTCTGACCTTATGATGGAAGGAAGGTCACTGATAAAGAACTGAAGATGGGCCCAGGACACTATCCTGAGGAACTCCTGCAGTGATGTCCTGGAACTGAGATGATTGACCTCCAACAACCACAGCCATCTTCCTTTGTGCTAGGTATGACTCCAACCAGTGGAGAGTTTCCCCTCTGATTCCCATTGACTTCAGTTTTGTTAGGGTTTCTTGATTCCTCACTTGGTCAAATGCTGCCTTGATGTCAAGGGCAGTCACTCTCACCTCACCTCTTGGAGTTCAGCTCTTTTGTCTATTTTTGAACCAGTGAGGTCAGGAACTGAGGGTTCCTGGCGGAACCCCAACTGAGCGACAGTGAACAGGTTATTGCTAGGCAAGTGCTGCTTAATAGCACTGTTGATGATCCTTTCCATTGCCTTACTAATGATGGAGAGTAGACTGATGTGACGGTAATTGGCTGAGTTGGATTTGTCCTGCTTTTAGTGTACAGGACATACATGGGCAATTTTCCAGATTTCTGGGTAGATGCCAGTATTGTAGCTGTACTGGAACAGCTTGGCTAGGGGCACAGCAAGTTCTGGAGCACAAGTCTTCAGTACTATTGCCAGAATATTGGCAGGCCCCACAGCCTTTGCTGTATCCAGTGCCTTTAGCTGTTCCTTGATATCATGTGGAGTGAGTTAAATTGGCTGATGTATGGCACCTGTGATGCTGGAGATGCCAAGATGGATCAGCTTTTCTGGCTGAAGATTCTTGCAAATGCTTCAGCCTTAACTTTTGCACTGATGTGCTGGGCTCCCCCATCATTCAGGATGGGGAACTTTGTGGCGTCTCCTCCTCCAGTGAGTTGTTTAATTGTCCACCACCATTCAGGACTGAATGTGGCCGGGCTGCAGAGCTTAGATCTGATCAGTTTGTAGTGGGATCGCTTAGCTCCGTACATCACTTGCTGCCTACCCTGTTTGGCATCCATGTAATCCTGAGTGTAGCTTCACCATATTCCAACCTCATTTATAGGTTTGCCCAGTGCTGCTCCTGGCATGCCCTCCTGCACTCTTCATTGAACCAGTGTTGATCCCCTGGCTTAGTGGTAATGGTAGGGTTGTGGATATTCCGGGCCATCATGTTACACATTCTAGTCGAGTACAATGCTCCTCCTCCTAAAGGCTCATGCCCCCTCATGACTCCCCAGTCCTGAGTTGCTAGGTATGTTCAAAATCTATCCCATTAGCATGGTGGTACTGCTACGTAGCATAATGGAGGGTATCCTCAATGTGAAGATGGGATTTCGTCTCCACAAGGACTATGCGGTCGTCAGTCCACCATCAACTACGTATGGTCACTGGCCCAGCCAGCGAAGCCCTCATCATGTGAATGAATTTTTAAAAAAGTACACCCCCAGGTTATTTTCTTCCTGCACTCCTTTAAAATGGTGTTATGACACAGCCAATGGTAAATGCTAAGCTGCTCAAATCCCAAATGGAAACTTGAAACAACTGCCACAACTGTTTTGAAATTTGTAAGCATGCCTTGAATTCAGTAGTAACAAGACTGAGTCTTATAGGTTTCTTACAAAACTAAATTAAACCTTTATTAATAGATGAAATGATTTTAAGCACATACATAGATCTACAAATTGCTACTATAATAACTTCTAAATCCCCTAATTAATCTAACTCACAGTTACGCTTTTATTAAGCCAACAGTAAGACATATAGATTTTAAAAGACCCAGGCAAAGAAACATGATACCCTGAACCATCCAATTCAAAGTGAATTTCCTTAATTAAAGTTCTTTGTAGACAGCAGCTTGAGGCTTAGAAGCTGAAGGCATTTCACACTTGTTAGATCTTAGAATGCCCACCATAACACACAACCTTTATCATATTTTCCCATTTGAATGCAAATTCCCATTGTTTCACTATGTCTTTGGATTTTAACTTTTGGATAATAAAAATCTCTCATAGTACCTATTTTACCAGTAACCTTTGGGAAAAATAAACACACTGTTTCTTACTTCTCCTGGCTAGGTGGCACATTTCACTCCCTCCTTTGAAATCAATCTAGTTTGGTTTATTTAAAAATGCAAATATTCCCTTTACCCCTATGTTTACCTACTTAACATTTCAAACCTAACTTATCTGCGAATACATCAAAGTCTTCAGACCATCTGCCTTTAATTCAATTAAGTCATACAGAGGCATAGACCCACAAACACAGACCCCACTATCACTCTACTTTACAATAAATTCCAATAACATTATGATAACTATTATATCTTCCTAACAGGAGTACTGACCCATCAGCTGAGCCGGGGGGCGGGGGGTGGGGGGGGGCGCAGTAGTGATTGTGTGTGAGGCTGAATACATGATAATCAGCAGGAGGTTTCCTTGCCCATGTTTGACCTTATGCCATGAGTCTTCATGGGGCCTGGAGTTGATGTCGAGGACTCCCAGTGCAATTCCTTCTCGACTGTGTACCACTGTGCCATCCCTCTGGGAAATTATCTGTAAGGTATGATTCCATGCATATGACTACATCGGGCTGTCTGTGAGACAGCTCTCCCCAGATGTTAGTCAGGAGGACTTTGAAGGGCTGGGTTTATCGTTGTCGTTTTGGGTGCCTAAGTCGATGCTGATTGATCCGCCTGATTTCATTCCTTCATAGTGGTTTGATACAACTAAGTGGCTTGTTAGGCCATTTATGAGGGCATTTAGGAGTCAACCACATTGCTGTGGGTTTGGAGTCACATGCAGGCCAGACCAGGTAAGGACAGCAGATTTCCTCCTCTAAAGGACATTAGCAAACCAGATGGATTTTTACGACAATCAACAATGATTTCATGGTTATCATTAGATTTTTAATTCCAGGTTTTTATTTAATTCAAATTCTACCATCTGCTGTAGTGGGACTCACATTACCTTGGATCTCTGATCCAATGACAATATCACTAAGCCACTGTCTCCCTGTGAAACAGGGAGATACAAAGCATACAAACATAAGAATGCACCAGCAAAGAGAGTCAAAGTAGGGAAGAATGGTTTAAAAAAAAAGCAGAATTCAGGGCTTCTTATCTGAATGCATGCAATTTGTAAGAGGATGGATGAATTGATTGCACAAATTGAAATAAATGTGCATGGATAGTCATTGCAGAGACATGGTTGCAAGGTGACCAAGACTGGGAACTGAATATTCAAGGTTCTTTGACATTTTGGATAGCCACAAAAAAAGGAAAAGGAGGTGGGTAGCTCTGTTAATAAATTATGAGATCAATGCAGGAGGGAGGAATGGTTTTTGGCTTGGAAGATCAAGATACAAAATCAGTTTGGGTGTAAATAAGAAATAGGACAGAATAAAATCAATAAAAAATGGGCGCTTGTAAGAAAGGTACTGCAATAAACTTGGGTAATTTTAATCTTCATATAGATTGGATAAATCAGATGGGCTAAAGTAATTTTATGGGTGAGTTCATAGAGTGTATTTGGGACAGTTTCTTAGAACAACACATCATGGAATCAACCATGGAACAGGTTATTTTAGATATGGTAATGTGTAATGAGACCGGATTAATTAACAATGTCATAGTAAAGGATCCTCTGGGCAACAGTGATCACAGGATAATGTCACATTCAATTTGAGGATGAGAAACTTGAGTCCGAAAGTAGTGTCATAAATTTAAGTAAAGACAATTAGAAGGGTATGAAGATGGAGTTGGCTACAATGCTAGAAGCTACATATATTCACACACAGGGTCCTGTCCTTTGCAAACAGAAAGAGCATTTCCACACATTGCACCTTTTTCAAGTAAATAAGAGCTCAGGACGGTTGGTGGCAGGAGACAGCCATTCCCTGGTTCATTCTCCATGGCAGTGTCTTGACCAATCAGAGTTGAACTGTCTGATTTGAACTTAAGCAAAAGCTTGGCAGCTAACTGTTCCGTAGTGCTTTCTCCATGGCAATGCCTCTACCAATCAGAGTCCAACTGCCAACTAATATTGCAAGGGGGATGGAGTATAAAAGTAAGGAAGTCTTGCTACATCTCAACTGGGCATTTATGAGATTGCACCTGGAGTATTGCATACAGTTTTGGTCTCCTTACTCAAGGATGGATGGATATATTTGATTTAGAAGCAGTTCAGAAAAGGTTCACTAGTTTGATTTGGAACAGAGAAACATAGAAAATAGAAGCAGGAGTAGTTCATTCGGCTTTTTGAGTCTGCTTCACCATTCAATATGATCATGGCTGATCCTCTATCTCAATGCCATACTCTCGCACTCTCCTCATATCCCTTACACCTTTAGGGTCCAGAAATTTATTTCCTTCTTAAATATATTCAGTGAATTGGCCTCCACAGTCTTCTGCAGTAGAGAATTCCTCTGATTGATGAAGTTTCTCTTCATCTCAGTCCAAAAGGGTCCACCCCATATCCTGAGATTGTGACCCGTTTTTCTACACTCCTCAAGAGGAACGATCATCCCTGCATCCAGTCTGCCCATCCTTGTCAGAGTTTTATATCTTTCGGTGACCTCTCCTCTCATTCTTCTAAACTCCAGTGAATACAGGCCGAGTCAGCCCAATCTCTCCTCATACGACAATCCTACCATCCCAGGAATCAGTCTGGTGAACCTTCGCTGCACTCTGTCTATGGCAAGTATATCCTTTCTTCGGTAAGGGGACCAAAACTGTGCACAATACTGCAAGCGTGGTCTCACCAATACTCTGTACAGCTGCAGCAAGACATCCTTACTCCTGTACACAAGTCCCCTCACAATGAAGGCCATAATATAATTTGCCTTCTTAACTGCTTGCTGCATCTGCATGCTTGCTTTCAATGATTGGCGTACAAGGACACCTAGGTCCCTTTGTACATCAACATTCCCCAATCTATCACTTTTTACATAATGCTCTGCAATTATCCCATTACACTGCATCTGCCATATATTTGCCCACTCACTCAACCTGTCTAAATCACCTTGAAGCCTCTTAACATCCTCCTCATTGCTCATATTCTCACCAAGTTTCGTGTCATCAGCAAACTTGGAACTAATACATTTGGTTCCCTCATCCAAATCATTGATACATATTGTGAATAGCTGGGGCCCAAGCACTGATCCCTGTGGTATGCCACTCGTCACCACCTGTCACTCCAAAAAAGACCCATTTATTCCTAATCTCTGCTTCCTGTCTGCAAACTAATTCTCAATCAATGCCAATGTATTACCCCCAATCCCATGTGCTTTAATTTTACACTAACTTCTTATATGGGGCTTTATCAAAAGCTTTCTGAAAGTCCAAATGCACCACTGGTTCTCCCTTATCAATTCTGCTAGTCACACCCTCAAAAACTCCAGTAGGTTTGTCAAACATGGTTTCCCTTTCTTAATCCATGTTGACCTTGTCTAATTCTGTTGATATTTTCTAAGTGTCCTCTTATCACATCCTTTATAAGAGACTCTAGCATTTTCCCTACTACAGATGTTGGGCTAACTGGTCTGTAATTCACTGTTTTCTCTGTCCCCCCTTTTTTAAATAGTGGGGTTACATTTGCCACCCTCCAATCTGCCAGGATTGTTCTAGAATCTACAGAATCTTGGAGATGACAACCAACGCACCCGCTATTTCCATGGCCACCTTCTTTAGTACCCTGGGGTGTAGATTATAAGGCCCTGGAGATTTATCGGCTTTCAGCCCAATAATTTTACCAGCACTTTTGTTCTAATGATACTAATTTTCTTCAATTCTCCCTTCTCAATAGACCCTTGGTTCCCTAGTATTTGTGGCAAGTTATTTGTCTCTTCCTCTGTGAAGACAGA
Source organism: Carcharodon carcharias (assembly GCF_017639515.1). Taxonomy (NCBI): domain Eukaryota; kingdom Metazoa; phylum Chordata; class Chondrichthyes; order Lamniformes; family Lamnidae; genus Carcharodon; species Carcharodon carcharias. The sequence continues at coordinate 161,048,524 of NC_054475.1, read as the reverse complement.
ACTAAAGTAGTTTTAATTGTTCTGTCATTTTCTTGTTGTCTATTATAAATTCTCCCATTTTAGACTGTAAGGGACCTACATTTGTCTTCATTAATCTTTTCCTTTTTACATACTCATAGAAGCTTTTACAGTCTGCTTTAATGTTGTCTGCAAGTTTACTCTCAGTCTATTTTTCCTCTCTTAATCAATCTCTTTGCCCCCCCCCCACTATGCTGAATTCTAAACTGCTCCCATTCCTCCGACTTGCTGGGATGATGGAATTGTTTTATGAGGAAATGTTGAGCAGGTTGGGCCTACACTCATTGGAGTTTAGAAGAATGAGAGGTGATCTTATTGAAACATAACTGATTCTAATGGGACTTGATAAGGTAGATACTGAGAGAATGTTTCCCTTTGGCAGGGAATTTAGAACTGGGGGCACAGTTTCAAAATAAGGGGTCTCCCGTTTAAGATGAAGATAAGGAGGGATTTATTCTCTCAGGTGATCATTAGTCTTTAGAATTCTCTTCCATAGAGAGAAGTGGAGGCTGGGTAATTGTATATATTTAAGGCTGAGTTAGACAGATTTTTGATCTACGTGGGAGTCAAAGGTTATGGGGGAAGGCAAGAAAGTGGAATTAAGACCATAATCAGGTTATTGAATGGTGCAGCAGGCTCAAGGGGCCAAGTGACCTACTCCTGCTCTTAATGCCTATGTTCTTATGAGCAGAATTTTCCCCCTGTCGGGAGGAGGGGGGGAGTTGATGGGCTGGCGAATGCGGTCACGCTTCCGATTGGCACCCCCAATTGGAGGTGCGGCGCCATTTTATGTGGGCGGGCCAATTAAGGCCCGGCCAGCATGATGTCTGCAGGGAAGTGCTATGCGCTCCCTGTGCGGGTGGGGGGGGGGGGGAATCCCTAAAATCGAGAGTGCACACTTTCATGCATGCGCACGTGAGAGTGCACTCATCTCCCTGAGGCTAAGTGCTGCCTCAGAGAGATCGCCTCCACTGTCAGCAATATTAAAAATAGAGAACAAAAAAATTCCCTTACATGTCCCCTCATGTGACAATGTCACATGAATGGGGACATGTTCATAATTTCCATAACAACTTTATTAAAATTTTTAAAACCCTACATGAAACCTCATCCCGCCGGTGGATGAGGTTTCAAGTTTTTTCTAGTTCCCGCCGGGGCTCCTGGCCTGAGCACCGACCTTAAGGTTGGACGGGCGGGTCCTTTAATTGCTTAATTGATCCTGTCAATGGCCTCAATTGGCCATTGACAGGTCGGCGGGTCCGCAGCTGATTTTGCTGCGTCCCCGCCTTCCTGAATATTTAAATGGGGTGGGGGGGGGGGGGGAGGGGTGACGTCGGGAGTTCTGCCCAATGTCATCCTGCGTCATTTTACGCGTCGGCGAGCTGGGGGGGGCAGGGCCTGCTTGCCGACAGTAAAATCCTGCCCTATGGGTGGTGTGTTCACTAGGACAATGCAGTCAGAAAAGCTTACAAAAGAATATTATTTCGAGAAAACTAAACCGTCTTGCAAACTCAGCACTAGTCCACTCATTGAAATATGTTTGCAAGAGAATCCACAGAAAAGTGTTTGGCCTCTAATTAACTCATGCCAGGGACCTCAGAGATTGCAGAATATGTACTAGCACAGACCTGTTGGGCTGAATGGCAAAGTTCCATGCTGTGAAATAACTCAATGCCTTTTTTGATGATTGCCCAGGTCACCCAAAGCTTAAGCCCAAAGTATTTAACACTGTCGTTGGTACAGATTTGCTGCTGTCTGTCACACTACCAAGATTGTCATATTTACATTGAGTTATTTCACAGCATAAAATTTTGCCATTCAGCCCAACAGGTCTGTGCTGGTATATATTCTGCACTCTCTTCCCACCTGTCTGCACATGACTGTTTGATGGATGTGTTAGGCCTTGTATCTTATGAAAAGGGAATGTAGCTGAAACTGGTATTTACTTAAAACTAGTTTATTTGCTTAATGTACAATATCTACAAGCTAGGTTACTGAGTAAGCACATCTCCTCTGAGTGCTGCTTATCCGCTATACAGAGTCTCTAGCAAGTTTGCTGATGTCACAAATGCATCATAGTATACATCACTCATTAGCATACCTATTCTATTAACCCATTACACTACTCTAACCTTAGCAACAAACCTTTATATTCCTTATTCTGTCATATACTGTACTTATCTAGATTAGCCTTAAATGCATCTACAATTTTTGCCTCAAATTTTCCATGTGGCAGTGAGTTTCATATTCTAATCACTCTCTGGGCAAAGCAACTTCCCCTAAGTTTCTCACTGACTATCTTATATTTATGACTTCTAGTTCTGGCCTTCCTGGCAAATGCTAATGTCATCTTTATGTCTACCCTATCGAGCCATTTCATTATAATTAAAGATCCCTCTTATGTCACCCCTCAGCCTTCTCTTTTCTAGAGAAAAGAGCCTCAGTCAGTTCAGTCTCTCCTGGTAATTATAATCAATCAATTCCAGTGTCATTCCTCTGAATACTTTTTCCACCTTCTCCAATGCCCCTATATTCCTTTTATAACATGAAGACCAAACTGCACACAGTAGTCTACGTGTGGTCTCAGCATAGTTCATTATAAGTTTAACATGACTTCATTGCTTCTCAATTCCATTTGTTCAAAAACTGCCACAACACAAACCAATTTTACTGAAATGAGTTTCTCATTAAATTCAATGAGAAGCTTTGAGCCAAGAAGATTTTGCATCAATGTATAAAGACCAGGCAATCTGCAGTGTTGAAATATTTTAAACCCGGTTCACGTACTTTACTAACACGCACTTTGTCAACATTTACAAGTTCATTCCAGCACAGTGAAGGCTTGTTTATATCCACTAAAATCGATTCCATAAAATCAACAGCAACTTGAATCGATGAATCAGATGATGCTTTAAAAACAGACACTGAACAAAAATTGTCTCAGGTCAGATTGCAGGAAAATCAGAAATTCTACATCTATTAACTGATTTTTTTTTGCATCATTTAGGTGCCTGATACATCGGAAAATCCATCACCATGTTCCATGCCAAACCAAACGATGAATCCAGATAAATAGAGTTTCTGCTTGGCTAACATGGAGTGCACAATCTCTCCCCATAGGATGTCTCCCATTTATCTAATATAAAGGTCTTGAAAACAGGTTTGTAATGGCAAAACTTAGGCACACTCACTCATATTTGAGGGTACTGCTGGAATTTAAGCAACTTGAACAGTTCAACTTACCAACTTCCCATTGACTTTGCAGCCAAACTGTCCTACCCCTATTGGTATCTAGGATTATTCAGTGGAGAAAAAAAAGAATTCCCTCAATACATGCACTGGAGTGTCAGCATGGATTATGTTCTTAAGTCTTTGGCATAGGACTTGAACCCAGAAACTTGTAACTCAGAGGCAAGACAGATACAAACTGGGTTACAATTGAGACAGCAGTGGGAGGGTCCCAATCCCAGAAATAACATTTGTCCTTTAGATCCCATCAATGAATGAATGTAGCTGGTTGGTTAATCAACCACATGCCCTGATTTATATAGGCCTTCATGGCCCAAGTATTGGATTACTAAAATAGAAGCAAAGTGCTGCAGATGCCGGAAATCTGAAATAAAAACAGAAAGTGCTGGAAATCCTCAGCAGGTCTGGCAGCATCTGTGGAGAGAGAAACAGAGTTAACGTATCGAGTTGAATATGACTTCCTCTTCAGAATGGAAGAAGAAGTTCTGGAGAAGGATCATATTGAATTTGAAACATTAACGCTGTTTCTCTCTCCACACAGGCTGCCTTTATTTTGCATTTATGTCACTAGTTTGTCATTGGATTAAATTAATTAAACTTAAAACACATATCCTTATCTTTAAACCCTTCCATTATTTTGCTTCACACTATTCTCCAAACTACTCCAGTCCTACAATTCTTCCTGAAGTCATGCCTTCTATTCCTCGCCATACCCCTTTCAGTGTCAACGATGGTACAGCCTTCTGCCGTCTGGAACTCCCTTGCTAGACCCCACTGGGTCTGGATCTCTCTTTTCACCTTAAAAATTATCATAAAACCCATCTCGTAAGCCAAGTTTTCCATCACAACTCTGAACTGCTCTTCCATTAGTGACACCAGCTTGTGAAGTGCCATTTTTACATTAAAGGTACAACACAAGTTGTTGTGATCTGGAATGCACTACCTGAAAGGGCAGTGGAAGCAGATTCAAAGTGACCTTCAAAAGGTTATTGGATAAATATTTGAAGGGAAAGATTTTCAGGGCTTTGGGGAAAGAGCCTGGAAGTGGAACTAACTAGGGAGCTCTTCCAAAGAACCAGGACAGGCATGGTAAACCAAATGGACTCCTTAAGTGTGTTATAATGCTGTACATTTTCAACTGATTGTCCCAGACAACTGACAATTATGGATTTAAGCCCTTACTGAACAGGCAGCAAGTTGTAAAACTTGCTGTAAGTTATATGAATGCATTGCCACTGACATGAACATAAATCATTCCCAACAACCTATCTTGGCTCCACTTGTCGAAGGTGAAGCTTCAGCAGTGCACGCTTATCACTGAGATCCAAAGTAGGCACCAAATGTTAAAGATACGTAAAATAACCAGCCTCCAGGTAATGCCTTATTACTGCATTTGTTCCCAAAACCTTGCAGTTACCCCATTAGTAATATCTAATAGACTCTATGCCTTTAGGGACTCACACAGGGCTTGAGGTGGGGTGGCAGGGGTGGGCTGGTGGGGCTTTGTGTGGGTGAGAGAGTGCAAAGAGAGATGGTGGTGTAGTGGTAATGTCATTGGACAAGTAATCCAGAGGCCCAGGCTAATTCTTGGGGGGACATAGATTTAAATCCCACCTCAGCGGCTGGTGGAATTTAAATTCAGTTAATAAATTTGGGATTGAAAACCAGTCTCAGAACAATCATTGCTTCTTGTAAACACCCATCTGGTTCACTAACATACTTTGAGGAAGGAAATCTGCTGTCCTTACCTGGTCTGACCTACATGTTAGTTTGGACCTACAGTAATGTGGTTGACTCTTAACTGCCCTCGGGAATGGCCAAGCTATTCAGTTCAAGGGCAATTAGGGATGGGCAACAAATGCTGGCCTTGCCAGTGATGCCCATGTCCCATGAAAGAATTAAAAAAAAACAGTTTGCAATGTGCGAGTCACCTTGAAAGATTAAATGTTCAAGTCCAATGTCAAACATCAGCTATAAGTTGCACTGGGACTTTCTCAGTTGGAAGAGAAATGAGAATGATCAGATTTCCTCTCACCCCCTTCTCCGTGCTTTCTTGAGCAACTGACCTTAACTGAAATGAGTTCATAGGAAATCCACAGTGTAACAGTTGCAGGTGGACTCTAGATAAAGTGGCCCTAGAGGACTGTACTTCGGGTCTTGAAACCAGCCAGTGAATCTGCTGGCAGCACAGCTTTTTGAGGCTCATTGAATCATTTCGGTTTTGGAAAAAGCAGGTTCACTTGCTCAGAAATTCATAACAGAATCAAAGAGACATTGTGAAAGTGAAATTTTAAAAAACACAGAAAATGCTGGAAAATGCTTAGCGGGGTAGGCAGCATCTATGAAGAGAGAAACAAAGTGAATGTTTCAGTTCAATGACATTCCATTATAATAGATGTCCGTGCAATCTATTAGTACGTGAGATCCTGGTGCTGTGAAAATTGTACGGAAGAGACACTTAAAAAAAAAAGTCCTTCCTGTTTTCTGTAGAGTTTTACAGTGTTTGTTCCAACTATATAATATCATGGAAGATTTTTTGAATATAATTGCCTGTCAGGTGGTTTATCAGTGAAAGGGAGGTATTGAAAGAAACTGTGCTTTGATTTTGGTGCCAAATGGTGATTTAATAGTCATTTATCTTTGTAGGTAGATGCAGCTGTGTTTACAGCTCTGGTGGTATGCAACACATGTGGTATGAAATAATGATAAAGGTAAGAAAACAAAGAGCAGGGGGAAATAATAAACATGTCACGCCGAGGGTGTAATCTTCTATTTGGATTTTATCATTGTGTATAAAATACATATTACCATGGGACTGCAAATCATACACCTTGTTTAAAAATGCATGAGCATTGGTTCCTGGGGTAACATTATAATAGTTGTCTGCATAATCTAACATAATGTAGAATGCTGGTACTGTGAAAATAAGCCTCTTGGATACATAATAGGTCTGCGTTTTTTACCTTGTTATCATAGTTATTGTTTAACATCTGCTCTCGATTGCAGTGTCGTTGTCACTAGGTTTAATTGTTAATTGATACTGTCAGCAGGGTCTTGAAGCAGCTTTGTCATGTCTCTAAAAATTCATTAAGATCTAATCAGTAAGGGCCGCAATATTGTAAATGGGACATCTAGATTATGCACCAGCAAATGTTCCTGCACAGACATACTTAATTTAATGTAATCTTGTGAATGAATGATTACAGTAGTAGTTATAGAAAGATTCTGTCATATAGGGCAGTTCAGTGATCCTGCCAGACCTCAGCTTGTCTGCAGTTGATAAGTACACTGCAGTGCTGCAACAGAATTGGGATTGCTAAAAAGCTCTTCACACCATAAAGCTGTATTCTTCCACAGACCATAAGAATTCTATCCTGTTGTGGCCTCTACCTTAACGATTAGGTCCTCAGAAAGCAAGGAAGGTTTTGCATTTATATAGCACCTTTCACAACCTCAGGATGTACCAAAGTGCTTGACAGCCAAGTAAGCTGTTTTGAAGTGTTGTAATCTGGGACATGCAGCCTCAGCTAAAAGTTTTGCATAAATTTGGCCTGATCTCTAAAGATATTAAAGCAACACTCCAGGCTTCTTATTCATCCCCTGTTTGATCACAATCAGCTATCCTCCCCAGGTAGAACTGTCCAAACCCTTCAGCCTCAGCAACGCTAGATCTGTTGCGTCTTTCAAAGTGCTTGATCACCCCTGGTGAGAGAAAGATAGATCTAGTACAATACTTCAAGCTCCTCTTCTTATTAGACACTTCCCTGGGATTGAGGGTGATCCAGTTCGATGGGTTCTGAGGTGGCTGAGAAGTCCATTGTATGATTTACAGGCTCTGCCACATATAGGGCTGGTGGAGCTTGAAGGGTCAGGTCGAGGAGTTGTTGGGAGGTTTGTGCGCTCTCTCCAACACCTTGACTTTGCCTCTGCCTGTCCTTGACAAGGTCTCTTGAGGTGACCTGTGCCTTCCTGAATGAAACTTCTCCGTTTTGGTCGGTCAAAGGACAGGGACTCTCATGAGTTAGGTGGGGGGGGGGGGGATGGTTGACCTCTTCAGGGGTGCTTGGAGGACATCCCTAAAGTGTTTCTGCTGAGAATCTCCTGCTTCAAGTTCCAATGAGAGCAGTTCTGTCAGGCATATGAAATATTCTGCCCAGCGGCGCTGGTTTTGAGTGATTAGTGCCTCAATGCTGGGCATGTTGGTTTGGGAGAAGACTTGGCACCAGATTTGAAGGGTCTTGAGAAGGCACTGCTGGTGGTACTTCTCTAGTACTTCGAGGTGCTTGCTGTGGGTTGTCCAAGTCTCCAAATCATGTAGAAGTGTGGGAATCACTGCTGGCCCAGTAAACTATGACCTTAGTCTTGGGTTTGAAATCCTGGTCCTCATATACTCTTTTCCTCAATTGACTGAAAGCTGAACTGGCACATTGGAGACGATGATGAATTGCGTTGTCTATGCCTGACTTCGTCAAGAGGAGGCCCCCGAGGCTTCAAAATAAATCCTGAAGGTAAGACAAAGAAACACAGGTTCAATCTAGAAAAAGGTCCATTAATGGCAACTTAAGGGCCTCATCCCACCCCCATCAGTATTTTACCCACCGTGGAGGTCCGCACCATGCAGCAAGTCTGGCAGCTTTATCTGTGTGGGCTGGTGTCGGGCAAGTGAGGGGGGATCATAATTTGTGGGTCCCCTGGGCCCATCACATCCCCCAGCCTCTTGAAGCCAGCGCCCCACCCCTCTCACTCCTCTCGCTGAAACCCCCCAGCCCAGATTTACCTGGTGTCTTCAATGTAGTGCAACTGCCCATAGTCCCAATGGTGGTGGCCGCTCTCAGCTGGTGCTGCTGGGATTATAGAGTTGTCGATCATCCAATTGGCCAACAGCTCTCTAAGGCGGAACTTTCTCTTGAGAAAGAGCAGAAGTCTCACCTTAAAGCAATGAATGCTGCTCCCAACATTAAATCCGCAAGACTCTTCTTCAGGGCTAAAGAGGAGTCATATGGACTTGAAACGCTAACTCTGTTTCTCTCTCCACAGATGCTGCCAGACCTGCTGAGTTTTTCCAGCATTTTCTGTTTTTATTTCAAATTTCCAACATCCAGAGTATTTGGCTTTTATCATCAGTTTTAGTGATGTTGGTTGAGGGATACTGCGATGGAAAATGTAGATCTGATGGATGACCGAACATGGGCCTTCTTAATCAGTATTTATCTTGTGATCTCAGTCTGTACTTTTTATAACTTCAAATTCCATTACTGTGGATATTTATCGAGCTCCCCTTTAAAGAAATTAATCAAAGTTGCATTAAGGGCTCTTTCTATTCCCAACACAGCGCCAAAAAAAACCTTTGAATCTTCAGTTTCATTTGAGGTTTGTTTACCTTGAACTTATGTCCTGAAACTTTGCACACAGTCCAAGGCAAATTGACTGATTAATTATCTAGGGCTCTCAGCATTCTTTATTTTTTCCTCAATTTTCTCCCATCTACTCCGAAAGTGTTGGTTCATGCTGGGATAATGTCTACCTGTGCCACAATCCCTCTGGCATTTCACCCAAATGGGCAATTCTAATATGTGACCCCTTGGTACAGAAGTTGGTACGTGCAGTAAGAAAAGCATCTGCCACATTTGACCAACCGACGAAATGCGCATAGAATAACATCAAGCTGACCCTGAGGAGCAAGCTGAAGTGTGAGTGCCACAAATTTTAGATCTAGCTTAGTTATCCTCCCAGGTAAATGGGTTATTTCAATTAAGCAGGTTAGGGAAGACCAGGGCTAATAATCTCAAGTTACATACAGCAGCCCTAACAGCACTGTGGGTGTACCTACACGCTAGACTGCACAGGTTCAAGAGGGTGGCTCACCACCAAATTCTCAAAGGCTATTGGGGATGGGCAATAAATGTTGGCCTAGCCAGCAATGCCAACATCCTGTGAAAGAATAAACTTAAAAAATAAGGCCAGACCTAGGTTAAATGTCAGCAAATGGTTCTTTTCTAAGACAATCATGAACATCTGGAACAAGTGAATGTCTTGTATAATGAATACTGACTTGCTGAATACCTTCAAGCAAGAAGAGGGCCTGTTTCTGGTTGGGGTAGAAATCAACTCGTAAAAAAGGCAGGTAATGTATAACAGGGCCAGAGTGCTCTCCTGGACTACCTTTGAACGCCTGAAGAATCGTGAGAGGAATTTTCCAGATATCTTACCCTGGGTTTTAAATTTGTTCTTTGTCTCTTACAAGAGTTTACGTGGTTTCTTGGTGGAGTACAGCATGTTTATATTACGATGCATAATATATAGTAGATGCGTGGGACGGGTAGGTTAGATCAGAAGGTCTTTTCTTGTCCCATTGCTCTTTGTCTGCATGTATATATTGGTATAGTGCTGATTCTTCCCCTAAGTTGTAGGCCCAAGATTGCTGATGTCACGACATTTGGAGTTGCAGTAGGTCGTGCAGTTGGGAGCAAGAAGTTACGAAGAGACACAGACAAACTGAATGAGTGGGCAAAACTGTGGCAGAATTCAAAATAGGGAAGTGTGGGATCATTTATTTTATACAAAAACAGAAACAGAAATACCTGGAAAAACTCAGCAGGTCTGGCAGCATCGGCAGAGAAGAGCACAGTTGACGTTTCGAGTCCTCATGACCCTTCAACAGAACTGTTCAGTTCTGTTGAAGGGTCATGAGGACTCGAAACGTCAACTGTGCTCTTCTCCGCCGATGCTGCCAGACCTGCTGAGTTTTTCCAGGTATTTCTATTTCTGTTTTTGTTTTGGATTTCCAGCATCCGCAGTTTTTTGTTTTTATCTTTTTTTTGTTTTCATTTATTTTATATCTGAGAAAAACAAATGAAAATATTTCCTCAATGGTGAGAGTAAGAAATATTGAGGAGCAAAGGGATTTGGATTTCCATGCACACAAATTATTAAAAGCTCATGCACAGGTACAAAAAGTTATCCAAAGGCTAATGGAGTGTTGGCCTTTATCCAGGGGATCTCAAATTCAAAAGAGAGGAATTTATGTTTCAGTTATACAGGGCCTTGGTCTGATTCCCAACTGGAGTAGTGTGCTCAGTTTTGGACACTGAATCTTGGGAAAGATATATTGGCCCTGGGGGAGGGGGTGCATAGTGCGGAGTCACCAAAATGACACGGGGGCTTAAAGGATTGAATTATGAAGCCAGGTTGCATTTAACTTGGCTGTAATCACTTTAGAAGGTTGAGGGGTGATCTGATCAAGGTGTTAAGATGATTAACGGTAAGATTCTGTGGGATGCTGGAAATGCAACAGAGTTTTGCTAACAGCATTGTGGGATATGGAACATAAGCGTGTAATCAGGGTTACAGTACAGACCAGCCATGATCTAACTATACAATCTTAAATGGTCTACTCCTGTTCCTAGGCTCCTTTACTCTAATCCAATATATTCCAGGGTGCATCTCATGGTGCTGTCTTGACCTGTTACCCCACTGTGGTTTTGTGATCGTAAGTCCCATAGATTTAGCTCATGAAAAAAATAATTCACAATAAATTGGATTTTTTAAAAATTCGACTTGCAAATTCATCCTGATATTTACACTTCTTAAGAATTAACTTTATTTCGAAAGAACCCTTCCTTCTAGGAACATGGCAATATCATTTTTGATAGTCCGTTGCCTATGCAATTTTCTTGTGCCATTGCACTTGAAAATGATTTGGGTTCCAGGCCAGTAATATTAAGCGGCAGACTACTCGCCAACAGATTAGTCATCCTCTGGTACCTTTGAGTGGATAAGACCAATATGTTATGTTATTAGATTTTCAGGTGTGCAGATTTCTGAAAAATTAAATTTTTTTGCATGACCTCCTTGCTTCCTCCATTCTGTTTGCCGAATCAAGGAAAACGTAGAAGCTCCTCCATTTCATTAGAGTGATTTTTTTTTCTCTAATTCTAAAGATATATTGACATTATGCATCGAATTCTAACATATTCAAACAGTCAACCTTTTTTGCACTAGGAGTAATCCATTTAGTCGACAAGTGTTTTCTCATGCCCTTTTCTGATTTTTCTTTTTATTCATTCCTGGGATGTAGGCATCACCGGCAAGGCCAGCATTTATTGCCCATCCCTAATTGCCCTTGTGAAGGTGGTGTCAGCCATGCTGCAGTCTATGTGCGGTAGATACATCCATAGTGCTGTTGGGGATGGTGTTCCAGGGTTTTGACCCAATGACAGTGAAGGAGTGGCATCATAATTCCAAGTCAGGATGGTGTCTGACTTGGAGGGGAACTTGCAGGTGGTGGTGTTCCCATTCCTCTGCAGCCCTTATTCTTTTAGACTGTAGATGTAGTAGATTTGCAAGGTCGAAGGAGCCTGGGCAAGATGCTACAGTGCATCTTGTAGATGGTGAACGTTGCTGCCTGTGTGCCATTTTTTTTGAGTGAGTGAACATTTAAGGTAGTGGATGAGGTGCTGATCAAGCAGGCTGCTCTGTCCTGGATGGTATTGAGCTTTTTGAGTGTTGTTGGAGCTGCACTCATTGATGCAAAAGAGAGTACTTCATGACGCTCTTGACTTGTACCTTGTAGATTCTGACTCTGGGAGTCAGGAGGTGAGATGGTGGTCCAATGGAAATGTCACTGAGCTGGTTATCCCGAGGTCCAGCCAAATGCTCTGGGGACATGGGTCCAAATCTGGTGTTAGCTGGTAGAATTTGAATTCAATTAATTGACAAATATAATTACCAAACCTGGAATTGAAAGTTAGTTTCAATAATGGTGACTATGAAACTATCATTGACTGTTGTTAATTAACGATGTAGTTCACTAAGTCCTTTAGGGAAGGGAATCTGCCATCCCAACCCATTCTGGCCTACATGAGACTCCAGACCAACAGCAATAACTCTTAACTGCCCCTTGAAATGACCGAGCAAGCCATTCAGCTGTACCAAGCTGCTACAGGAAAGTCAAACCAGGTAGACTGCAATGGCTCAAGAAGGTGGCTCACCAGCATCTTCTCAAGGTTACTAAGGGTTGGGCAACAAATGCTGGGCTTGCCTGTGATGCCCAAATGCTGCAGAATTCCCAGCCATTGAGCTGATTGAGTAAAGTCCTGAGGAATGAGGTTTGGTTTTGGCTTTGTATGGGCAGCTGTCCATGTAAATAAAATTTCCTTAAATGCTATTGTGAGGAAATATAAACAAAGCCCGATGTGAAGCAATTTCCATTCTGATATGTTAATCTACATCAGGGAGGGAATTTTCCCCATATCGGGCTGGAGTAGGCGCGAGTAGGCATGGAACCGATCGCTGTCCATGATCGGGTCCACGCCGCCATTTTACGAGACCGGGCCAATTAGGTAGTTCACGACTCCCGCTATGCAGGAGTGGGTGGGTGGCGGTGGGCACGCTCAGACCGCCGGGTCCAATGACGATCTGGCAGCCTGTTTAAATGAAGGCCTGGCAACCTTGGAAAGGCTGCTCACAATGGCTGGGAGAAGAGCACATCAGTGGGGCAACGTGCCTGATACAAGTCCAGAGGGTAGGCCATTGGGGCAGGCCAGGCCGGAGGGTAGGCCAGAGGGACAGTGTGCCCTCTCATTTTTCAGGTGAGTGCCTAGCTGCCCTCCTGGGAGGGGTGGCAGTGCGGTGGGAGGTCCTTCTTCCGAGGGGTGGGAGGCGGAGGCCTCCCCACCTGACCAAACGTGTGTGGCAGGAGGTGGTCGAGGGTGTCAGCTCCCACGATGTGGTGCGGCGCACATGGCTCCAGTGCCGCAAAAGGTTCATTGATCTCCTGCACTCGGGTGAGTACCATGTTGCCTCAAGTCACTTAATGTCGCCATCACCCTTTCCTCCCAACACCCCAACCAGCCCCCCGGCAACTCTGAGTACAGTAACTTCATTGAATCCCTCACGGCATGTATCCCTCGCTGGGTGTGACAGCAGAGATTTCCCATGCCCAGTTCACCCTGAGAGGGTTGAGCTCGGATGTGTTCTGTATCCACAGCATGTGTGACACTGACACCCAGACTTTGGATGGGGTTGAAAGTCAAGGGTCTGCACCTAGGCAGAGTGCTGGAACTGGGAAGCATGTCAAAGTCAGGGTCTAACATGCTGGGAGGGGAGCTTCCAGTTGGTGGGGACCAATCCATCTTTTGGCGTTTGTGCTCCACGTGCTTGTGCCTACTTTCTTAACAAAGTGACACCTTGGGGTGCCTTATGTGAAGGAGGCAGCATCTGGGCAAGGGGTGGTGGGAGTCAGCCCTGGCTCGTTCGGGTGAGTGTGCAGCAACTGTGGGATAACGAAGAGCTGGAGTCCTGCAATGCCCCACTCTGGCTGGGTTGGCAGGGATGTGATGGGAATTCAGGTGCAGGCTGGATTAATCAATGCTCCTCTCTCCTTTTCAGGAGAAGACTGTGCAAAATGCCTCTGAACGAAAGCGGACTGGCGGAGGGCAGGCCCAGTTGTCCACCCTAATGGCTTTTGAGTGGCAGGCCATGGATCTGGAGAGGCGGTGAGGTGGGGGTGCCACAGGGACGTATGTCACAGAAGCCATGGCACTGCTGAATGCTCAATGATTGAAGTTAGCATCATGGGTTTATCATTGATTATGGAAGAATGAGTGCTTAAAGATCTGGGGGAGCGGCATGCAAGTTGACATTGTCTGCACTGTAACTAATCAAATGTTCTTTTCCTTCCTTTCAGTATCACTAGAGCAGGGCCGGGAGGAGGAGGAGAGGGCCCACCTCTCACCCCTGAAGCCTCAGAGCAAATCCACTCACCAGCGCCACACCATCTCAGCCAGGCAGGCACCAGTGCAGATACTAACACCTCGGTGGGAATTAGATATTCGGCTAGTGTCCCAGGGCATGACAGTGAGGGCACATCACAGTTGCTTGAGGTGCGGGCAGAGACAGAGAGTGCCCAGGACGCCGACAGTCGGAGGACTGCTGGGGACCAGGTACGTGCTCGGTCGTCATGCGTCTCTGGAATCATCCGTGATGCAGCAAATGCTGGAAATCCAGCAGGGTATGAGGGACGATCTGGTGGAGTTACATGAGGCTATGCATGGCATGGTGCCCATGCTGGAAGAGTCCATGCCGAGCATCAGCAATGCAATGAGCCTCATGGCCGAGTGCCATGCCTTCTCCATGGACAGAGTGGCGACTCTCATGGAGAGGGTCCTCCAGGAGAACTATCAGAGGCTCCTGGGGATGCGCTATGACCAACAAGCCCTCAGAGCTGCATTGGCCACAGCTGGTCAGTGCCAGTGTGGGAGATGGTTTAGACACCAACTATCCCAGCTCGGTGCCCATCCGTCTACGGCGAACAGGGAGGTCTGCAGTGACTGGGGTGACGCCAGCTGTGGAACTGGCCATTCTGTCCCAGGCGGGGCCATCAAACACTCCACAGGCCAGAGGACGTCCGCCAAGGTCATCGAGGCCAACAGGACAGCAGAGTCAGCAGGCTGGCTCAGATGCCAGCGAGCAGGCAGCACCAAGACGTAGCACTCGTAAGCGTAAATTTAAGGAACCCAGGCATGCCATGGGTTTCTCACTGGTGCTTTTATGTTGGCCAATAGAACTTTGTGAAAGACTTGGTGTGATGTCCAACATCGTTTTTGTTTTATTTAGTGAAGTTACATTTGGTCTCTCAATAAATTCTGACATGGTGCCATGCCTCCTGGTGATTCCTCACTTCTGCAAGTGGATGGGAATCCATGATGTTATGAGCGAGTTGTTTGATATTGAGCTTTATTGACAAGGGCCTTAGTTAATGTTAGTATCCAGGCTGATTTAGCACTCAGGTATTGAGTGTGGAGCCTGCAGCCCTGGTGTGTGCTGAGTGTCCATCCGTGGTGCTTTAGCTGAAGGTTCTTTGCATCAAAGCCTTCCGGGTGTCCCTGCCTCCATGGAGTATGCCTGGGTCAGTGTCTACCCCCCTCAGCGTTCTCCTGTACCTGCTCATTCTCAGAATCACTGCTGGAATTATCGTGTGCCGATGGAGCAACTGCGTTCACATCTTCCTCTTCCACTGCGTCGTCCTTTCCAGCACCAGATTGTGGAGAGTGCAGCATGCAACCACTATCAGCGACACACGATCTGGGTGGGGGTATTGGAGTGCACCCTCTGAGTGGTCCAGACATCAGAAGTGCATCATGAAAAGGCCGATGGCTCTCTCTACCACAGCCCTTGTGGTGCTCTGGCTCCTATTGTACCGCTGCTCAGCTTCTGTTCTTGGATAGCGGAGAGGCGTCATGAGCCACCTTCTGAGGGGATAGCCCTTGTCACCCAGCAGCCAACCATCCAGCCGGGCTGGAGTACTGAAGAGCCCCGGCACCTGGGAGTGTCTGAGGATGTAGGCGTTGTGGGAGCTGCCTGGGTACCTTGCACAGACTTGTAGAATCAGCATCCTGTGATCACACACTATCTGCACGTTCATGGAGTGGAAGCCCATCCTGTTGACGAAGGCACCGGGCTCACCTGCTGGCGCCTTGATGGCTACATGTGTACAGTCTATAGCACCCTGGACATGGTGGAACCCAGCAATGGCTGCGAAGCCTCTGGCTCGCTATGTCTGACTGGCATCGTTCCAGTGGAAGTCAATGGACGCCTGAACAGAGCATCTATCACCTGCTTGAAACAAGTGTGGACAGCTGTTTGGAAGACTCTGCAGAGATCACCCACCGACCCCTGGAAAGAGCCAGAGGCCTAGAAGTTGTAACCTTTAGAACCACTGGCATGAGGTGTCCACCCACACAGTTTGCAGAGATCTCAGGGCCTATCATCTGACGAATGGAGGTGACTGTCTCCCTTGAGAGACAGAGCTTCCTTCAGCACTGCACCTGAGTCATATTGAGGTAGTTTTGCCACCTATAAACCCTGGCAGCAAGATATTGGCGTCTTCTGCGGCCTCTTCCACCTTGCACTTCCTGTTGGTCTTGCGCCCCTGGAGCCTGCGCCTCTCCTCCCAAAGGTGGCTCCCCTGGAGGCTGAATGTGGACTCCTGGCCTCCTCCCCCTTCTGGCCCTCCCTTCCTCCTCAGAGAGGGGGTGCCTCCAGTGGAGAGCACAACTCCCATCCCCAGGCTAAGGGAAGGCTTCCTGAAAGCTGCAGGCCCCAAAAATGATCTTTACTGCAAAGTCCTGACCAAGGCTTTTGCTCCTGTCCTAGCAGATGGTCTGAGTTTTGAAGTATTCCTGCTCACACAGGCAAGTATAAGTAACATTCACAGTTAAGTACCTGAAAGATCACATTTGTGACCCCACACACCCCTCTTATCCCGCCCGTGGATGAGGTTTATACAAATGCCTCCTACCCGCCTTCCCATTACAGCCTTGCAACGTCCTGAAGATCTCACGGGCTGTGAAAAATCGAATTCAATTGCTGCCTCGAGGGCCTTAACTGGCCCGTTAATTGATGACGGGCGCGCTTCTGAACTTATAATGCATCTGCCTTCCCAAGTATCGCGATGGTGCGCGGTGACATCAAGACGCACGTCCGCCATCACCGCGTGTCCTCTTACGCGTGGGCGTGCGATCGCACCGCCCACACACCATGGGGAAAATCCTGCCCCACGTTCCAGAGCACCATTTTTCAAGTATATTCACTGTTGCTTTGAAAGCAAATGCTGGAGCCACTCGCTGCACAGCAAACCCCATTAATAGCAATTCACCTATTAATCTGTTTTTGGCAGTATTGTGTAAGGGAGTATTTTTGGCCAAGGAATATCTCTGTTCTGGGAATGAAGGGGAAGATTTCCTGAGCGTGAGAGTCAAAACCCATTTGAGCCAATTGATACTAGATTTGACATTCGTTCAAAGAGCTGGAACGTCTGAGCGCGGTATTCACTCTGTATGTAACAGGAGTAACTATTTCCACTTACATAGAGCTTCGAATGTAAAAGGTGCCTCAACTTGTTTTCCAGTGCACCTTCATCATGTGGACTGCAGCATTTCAATTCAAAGGCCCACCACAATTTTAAAAGATCAGCAAGGGGTTAGGTCATAAACACCGGGGGATTTGCCATATTCAGACAGTTGAGTTAGTAAAAAAAATGACCAGTGGGTAGTATGGAAGTGGTGGTGTAGAGGCATTGTCACTGGACTAGTAATCCAGAGACTGAGGGCAATATTCTGGGGACCAGGATTTGAATCCCACCATGGCAGACGGTGAAATTTGAATTCATGTGACTCCAGACCCATAGCAACGTGGATGACTCTTAAAAGGCTTAGCAAGCCAATTAGGGGTGGGCAATAAATGTTGGCCTGGCCAGTGACACCCCCATCCCATGAATGAATAAAAGCAAAACACAATGGAGAAGGGGCCATGAGCCAGTGAAAACGTGATTGTGAGGGGGTAACAGAAAAATGAGATGGATTTAAGGGAAGATTTTTAGGGAAGGTAGGGACACACACATTATGTGCTCACACTTTGGATGGAGCCTGACCCATAGGTAATAGCGCTGGCAGTGAGACAAACCCTTTATATATGGAACTATATGGCATTGAAGGCCATTTGGCCCATTGTGCCTGTGCTGGATCTTTTCAAAGAGCTGTCCAATAGCACTGCTCCCCTGCTCTTTCCCCATAGCCCTGAAATCTTTTCATTTCAAGTATATATCTGATTCTATTTTAAAAATTATTACTGAATATAATACCATGACTCTTCCAGGTCACAACTTGCTGTTGGAAAAAAAAATGTCCTTAACTCCCCTCTGGTTCTTTGTCCAATTATCTTAAATCCGTGTTCTCTGGTTACCTGCCACTGGAAACAGTTTCTGCTTATAGAAAAGAGAAATAACAATGATTAAATGTTATTACAATGAAATAATCAAGTTAAGTTATGAAGATTACAAATCCTGAACTGTTATTCTAGTACCATTGACCCAGCAAAATGCTGGAACTCCCTCCCATCAGCACTGTGGGTGTACCTACACCACATGGGCTGCTGCGGTTCAAGAAGGCAGTTCGCCACCAACCTCTCATGGGCAATTAGGGATGGGCAATAAATGCTGCCCTAGGTGGTGATACCTACATCCCATGAAAGATTTAAAAAAACACAGGCTGAAGAGATTTACAAGAATGGTTCCAGGGATGAGGGATTACAATTACATGGAGAGATTGGAGAAGCTGGGTTTGTTCTGCTTATCACAGGAAAGGTCAAGATGAGATTGATAGAGGTGTTTAAGATTATGATGGGTTCTTATGGAGTAAATAAAGAGAGGCTGTTTTCAATATCTGAAGGATCGATAACCAGAGGGCTCAGATTTAAGATGATTGGCAAACGAACCAGAGGCGACATGAGGATAAACTTTTTTTAATGCAACAAATGGTTCAGGTTTAGAATGCACTGCCTGATCGGGCGATAGAAACAGATTTAATAATAGCTTTCAAAGGGGAATTAGATAAATAGTTGAAGGAGAAAAATTGCAGGGATATCAGGAAAGAGCCAGGAAGTAGGACTAACCGGATTGTTGTTCGAAAGAGCATGTGCAGGCTCAGTGGACAGGATGGCCTCCTTTCTGTGCTACATCATTCCATGGTGCCAGGAACATTGAATGGGCAGCTACTCAATGAAGCACATTCAACTGACTGTCATATATCAGCATATCTAAGGTAACATGGACGACCAAAGGATAACACCCGGTGAATTTAATGGACAAGTAACATACCTCGTCTAAAGCAAAATACCACGGATGCTGGAAATCTGAAATAAAACACTTCTAAACTACTGTACTTCTCGTCATTTGTAAGTACCATTGGAAGCAGACATTTACTGGTTACTGCTACTCTAGTGGTGATGGAACTGTAAGTGTTTGTGAGGGGGTTGTCAGGAAGGGAACATCTGCTCTCCTGTTCCATTCCCAGCAACACGGATATTATATGTTCCGAAGGATGAGCTGAGCCAGCTGGGAGAATAATTACAAAATGTTACCCCATGCTCTATCAAATATTGTTATTACTTCAGGCAAAATGAATGTTCAGTGACAAACTATCGCAAACTGTTAGGATCTGCCAAAATCTTTCTTGGATAAACAGAGGTGGGGTGGAGAGGAGGGAATGTTACAGGGATTCTACGAGGCCACAATTATATCAAATTTGCGAAATACTCTCGAACCTAGAAATTGTTGCTGGCAATTAAAACAGGTGATAAATTATATTTGTATAGCGCCTGTAATGGGATGAGACATAAAACAAATTAGATACTGAGAGCGGAATTTTATGAGGGTGGGGCCGTAAAATGTGGCGAGCCTTTCAAAAATCCATTGACTTTGACTGGGCCGTGAAATCCCGCCCGTGTCACAAAAGGAGATGACCAAAATTTTGGTCAAACTGACAGATTTTAAGGAGTGTCCCAAAGCAAGTAAATGAGGTAGGGAGGGAACTTAGACTCAAGGCAGCTGAGTACCGACTGATTTTTTTTTTCTAACTTGTTCACGGTTGGGGGCGTTGCTGGCCAGGCCAGCAATTACTGCCAATAGTGGAGAAATTAAAATCGGGATGCTCAAGAGACGAGAATTAGGGGAGTGCAGGTATCTTGGTGGTTTGCGGAGCTGGAGGCTATTACAGAGATGGGTATGGGCAAGACCACGGAGAGATTGGAAAACAAGGATGAGAATTCTAAAAGCAAGGCATGGTTTGATTGGGAGCTGATGTAGGTCAGCAAGCACAGGGGTGTTAGGTGAACAGGACTTGGTGCAAGTTGGGACATGGGCAGTAGAGTTTTGGATGACCTCAGGTTTATGGAGGGCAGAATGTGGGAGAGCAGCCAGGAATAGTCAGGTCTAGATGTAAATAAGGCATGAATGAGGGTTTCAACAGCAGGTGAGCAGAGGCAGGGGCAAAGTTGGGCTATGTTATGAAGGTGGAGATATGCAGCCATAGTGATGGCACGTACATATGGTTGGAAGCTCATCTCAGGGTCAAATATGGGAACACTGAACCTCTCACACTATTTGCTTGTTGCACAGTACACTGATAGCTGTTCTCCTACATTGGCTTTCAAACTGTCAGTGAATAAATTCCAAAATGCTCCTTCTGATCTACAAATCCCACTGTGGCCTCACACCATCACTTCTCTGTGGAAATTACTCTCCGTGTCTCTCAAAGGAATTACAGCAGCACTTATTTTTCTGAATGATTATACCTTCAGTAACCAGGAGAGAAGAGAGGTAAGTATTGCCTATAAAGCACATACATATGCTAGTGCCACATGACACTATATAAAATTTCAGGAATTGATGACTGTTGACTTGAGTAATCATTGAGAAATGTACACCAAAGGAAGAAGCCATTCAGCCCATCGCGCTAGTGCCAGATCTTTGACAGCTCTAACCAATTAGTCCCACTGCCCATTCTTTCCCGTAGTCCTCAAATTTCGCCATTCAAGTACATATCCAAATCCATTTTCAGATTTATAGTCATATTCCTCTCATGGTATAAAATGTTTTACCTGGTTTCTGTATTATAATGAGAAAGTATTATACTGAGGTATAAACGCAGTTTACCGATATCTTTCAGAAATTAAATGTTAAGTGACCATTGATTTTAAAAATATTACGGGGTATAATTCACTGGGGTAGATCTTTGTACGACACTGTAAAAGGGTGATCGTGATCCCAGTTTAACATCCTTCCCCGCTGAAGTCAACAGAAATATAAATTCTTAAATTAATTTTATAGGATATGGGCATCGCTGGCTAGGCCAGCATTTATTGCCCATCCCTAATTGCCCTTGAGAAGGTGGTGGTGAGCTGCCTTCTTGAACGACTGCAGTTCATGTGGTGTAGTTACACCCACTGTGCTGTTAGGGAGGGAGTTCCAGGATTTTGACCCAGCAACAGTGAAGGAACAGTGATATATTTCCAAGTCAGGATGGTGAGTGACTTGGAGGAGAACCTCCGGGTGGTGGTATCCCCAAGTATCTGCTTCCCTTGTCTTTCTAGATGGTGGCAGTCATGAGTTTGGAAGGTGCTGTCTGAGGAGAATTCCTGCAGTGCATCTTGTAGATGGTACACACTGCTGCTGCTGTATGTTGGTGGTGGAGTGAGTGATTGTTTGTGGATGGGGTGCCAATCAAGCGGGCTGTTTTGTCCTGGATGGTGTCAAGCTTTGTGAATGTTGTTGAAGCTGCACTCATTCAGGCAAGTGGAGAGTGTTCCATCACATTCCTGACCTTTGCTTTGTAGATGGTGGACAGGCTTTGGGGAGTCAGGAGGTGAATTACTCTTTATAGGATTCCAAGCCCCCGACCTGCTCTTGTAGCCACAATATTTATATGGCTAGTCCAATTCAGTTTCTGGTCAATGGTAACCCCCAGGATGTTGATAGTGGGGGATTCAGTAATGGTAATACTGTTGAATGTCAGGGGGTGATGGTTGGATTCTCTCCTGCTGGATATGCCTGGTACTTGTGTGGCGCAAATGTTACTTGCCACTTGTCAGCCCAAGCCTGGATATTGTCCAGGTCTTGTTGCATTTGGACATGGACTGTTTCAGTATTGGAGGAGTTGTGAATGGTGCTGAACATTGTGCAATCATCAGCCAACATCCCCACTTCTGACTTTATGAAGGAAGGAAACTCATTGATGAAGGCAGCTGAAGATGTTTAGGCCGAGGACACCATCCTGAGGAACACCTGCAGTGTTGTCCTGGAACTGAAATGATTGACCTCAAACAACAACTACCATCTTCCTTTGTGCGAGGTATGTTCGCGAACAGTGGAGAGTTTTCCCCCTGATTCCCATTGACTCCAGTTTTGCTAGGGCTCCTTGATGCAACACTCGGTCAAATGCTGCCTTGATGTCAAGGGCAGTCACTCTCAGCTCACCTCGGGAGTTCAGAACTTTTGGCCGTGGTTGGACCAAGGCTGCAATGAGGTCAGGAACTGAGTGGCCCCCTGGTGAACACAAATTGAGTGTCAGTCAGCAGATTATTTATAAGCAAGTACCACTTGATAGCACTATTGAGGACCCCTTCCATCACTTTACTGCTGATTGAGAGTAGGCTGATGGGGCGATAATTGGCCGGGTTGGATTTGTCTTGTTTTTTGTGTACAGGACATACCTGGGTGCTTTTCCACATCGTCAGGTAGATTCCAGTGTTGTAGCTGTACTGGAACAGCTTGGCCAGGGTGTCAGCAGCCGATTGTACATCAAGAGTGATGTACACTGGGCTACTGACTCTCTATTATCCATTTTAGCTATGATAAAAATTATAAATGGCTTTATGGTGCAGTATGAGTCCAGAGCCATTAGGTGGAATTTTATGGCCCTATCGTAGTGGGGTTGAAGGGGCAGTAAAACAAGGTGAGCCATTCAAAATCCACTGACCTTGGCGGGACCATAAAATCCCACTGGCATAAAGTTCCGCGCATAAAGACTAGGCCTTTTCCAGGTTGGATGTGTTTTGAGTTTACTCAAAGGTCCCCACCATCTGCGAACTGCACTCTTAATTGTTATCAGTGACCCTTACTGTGAACTGCGTGAATGTGCACATCAGGAGCCCTAGCAAAACTGGAGTCAATGGGAATCAGAGGGAAAATGCTCCACTGTTCGCGAACATACCTCACACAAAGGAAGATGGTAGTTGTTGTTTGAGGTCAATCATTTCAGTTCCAGGACAACACTGCAGGTGTTCCTCAGGATGGTGTTCATGGTCCCCTACTTCCAGTGGGTGATCTGCACTTGAAGAGTCTGTAGGCTGCAGATTGGAGCTGCGTGCCGGTTTACTGATGTGCCTTCTTTGCATGTGTTCTGTGCTGAGGGCCAGAAATTTGACCACAGATGATGACAGGGTCAGGCTCTGCTGTGATGACCCCCATAGTCGGAAAGCTTGCTCAGTACTCACTGTGCAGGGTCACCCATGATGAATGGGTGGTCAGGTAAAGCAATGCATAGTCAATCAGCCAGGACAAGGTAAAGGACTGACCTTCCTGTGAAATGAGGCAATGTATCTTGCAACTGCTATCACAACTTACACAGTGGAAACATATGGGCCTGAATTTCATTTGAGTCGGAGATTTTCACACTGGGCTGGGAGCTCAGACTGTGCTGCTAAAGAAATCACAAGCTGTGACATGAAATATTTCTTTTCGAAAGGGTGCACTGGAGACCAGCAGACTCCAACCTAAGATTGATTTCACACCATCCAACCCCTGGATCACATAGAGACAAGAAGCTGCTCTGATTTCTCCATGTATCGTAAGCACGTTCCTCTTGTGCACATTTACGATGTTGCTACACTCTACAACAAATCAATTCTTCCCCTGGTTTTAGTGATTTAGTTTCAGGCAGCAGACTGAGTGAAAAATTAATAGTACCGATAGAGATCAGGAGCACAGTAAAGAGAGGCAGCTAGCCCAATGAAAGCTAGAATAAATCCAAGTGTATCCCTTCCAGACCTGTCTGGTTTTTTTTAACCCAGTTAAGATCATTTCTGATGCGAAGCGATTAAAACAATGCCCTTGTACATACAGGAATACATTTTATAAGTTGACACTCTCGAGATGGAGGTTGACTCAGGGATAGGAGGGCCAGGTGATTGCATTCAGAGTCTGCTGCGATGGCCCCTCATTCATCATATCAATAAAATTAATAAGCTGAAATTTGCGGAGAGCTGCAAACTGGGCACTCTTGATCTCGGTGCCGGATTGTCCAATCATGTCTTCCTGTTCAGTGCGACTGTGCTGGGAAGGAAAAAATCCACGTTGAGTATGCAGGACACCTTTCAAGTTGCAGCTGGGTGGAATTGTTCTCGCCTGCTTCCAACCTTATCTATCCAATTGTAGCCAGAGAATCACTTGCAATGATAAAAACGAAATACTGCGGATGCTGGAAATCTGAAACAAAAACAAAAATAGCTGGAAAACCTCAGCAGGTCTGACAATCACTTGCAATGGCTACTCTTCCCGTTCCTTCACCATTATCTCTGGTGTCCCTCCTATTTCCCATCTACCTGTTGTCCCTCTGTGGCATCATCCATAAAACATTGTGTTAGTTTTCACATGTATGCTGATGACACCCAACTCTGCCTCACCACCATCTCTCTCGACTCCTCTACTATCTCTAAGTTATCAGACAGCTTGTCCAATATCTGGTACAGCATGAGCAGAAACTTCCTCCAATTAAATATTAGGAGACCGAAACCATTGTCTCCGGGCCCCACCAAACTCTGCTCACTAGCCCTTATTCTATCCATCTCCCTGGCAACTGACTAAGGCTGACACAGATTATGCGTGGCCTTATTTTAAATTTGGTGAACTTTTGACAATATATTCACACCATTAGTAACTCCACCTATTTCCACCTCTTGTAACATCGCCTGTTTCCTCCCTTATCTTAGCCCATCTACTGCTGAAAGCATCCTGCATACCTCTGTTAGACTTGACTTTTCTGATGTACTCTTGGCCGCTCTTCCATATTCTACTCTTGTGCACATCTAAAGCTCTGCTACATGTGTCCTAACGTGCACCAATCCAGTCACCCATCACCTCTGTGCTTGCTGACCCTACATTAGCAATGCTTCAATTTTAAAATTCTCATCCCTATTTTCAAATCTCTCCATGTATTCGCCCCTCCCTATCTTTGTAATCTCCCTGAATCCCACAACCCTTCAAGGTATCTACACTCCTCTAATTCTGGCCTCTTAAGCACTCCATTTTTAATCACTTCACCAGCAGTGGCCATGCCTTCAGCTGCCTCGACCCTAAGCTCTGGAATTTTCCCCCTCTCCGGACCTTGCTTTCCTCCTTTAAGGTGCTTCTGAAAACTTATGTGTTTGACTTAATCTGCCCTAATATCTCCTTAAGTGTCAAATATTGTTTTACAATGCCTAATTTTAACACCTTGAAATGTTCTGTTGCATTAAAGGCACTATATAAGTACAAAGAGTGGCCGTTCTTGTTGAGGTATCTAGATGCTGATGATGCAGTGTGTCCTGTGGAAAACAATGGAAGCTCTTGCAACAGCTTTGGTTTCGAGATCAGATTCAGACTTGCCAAGTGCCTATAATTTCAGGCTACCCAAAGGCAGCATAAAGTACAGGGGTTATTTATTGTTTGTCATACTTTGCTGCCAACCCGCCAATGGTTTAAGAACATTTGGAAAACTTTGCGTCTTCACTGACCCATCAGTGATTCTATGGGCTATTTTCAGACGGTTGTTTCTCCTGTTGCAGGAACTGGAACTTGAGTGGAAACAGGCGGTGCTACAAGAGCTGGAAATAGGCGGAGTTACTGATGGGTGGTTTTGTGGTCAAAAGTTCATCTTGGGGTCAAATTTGACAATAAGGTCATGATGGATGGCAGTGTAGCCTCCAAGCAGTATTGAGAATGCTCAAGAGAATACTCTGCACTGAAGTAGAGGACCCAAATTCTATTTAACAGTAAATGTTTCCATGTTTACATTTGGGTGTTGTTGGTGTTGGGGTGGGTGGGGTTGGGGTGGGGGTGGTGAAGTTGGGGAGCAGAGTGGAGGAGGTAACCATTCAAAATTTATTGCTGTTAAATATTTCCTGGACCCATGTTCCATCCAGGGTCTGGGATGCTATTGACTGACCTCAACTAGGTTCAAAGGTAGGGGAGCTATAATTCCATGCCCAGATTTGAGAGGGGAGCGGGAAGGAAGTGGGGGTGGTAATCTACCAGTGTGCCAGCTCCAGCCTTTGCCAGGGGGGTGCAGTTGTTATGATTGGGGAATGGGGCAGTGCATGGATGGAAATGGCTGCCACAAACTTCAGCCATGTGCAACAGCAGAACATGGTTTGAAGAAGAGTGAACAAAAACACATGAAAGTTCAGAACAGCAACTCAGTTCCCTTTGAGAATGCTGCTGTTACTGTGCTGGCTGAATACACCCACCCATAATTGGGTGGAAAACTTAAAATAGCCACTATCTGCTTTTGGTGGGGATTGCCAGATGACAATTGGCGAACAGCTCAAAGGATGGTTCTCTGATCAAATCCCAATCCAAAACTGGGCACTCCGCAAGCTGAAAATTGGGATCAGAGCCTGGAGAAAATGAGGGAAGGAAATTGATTGGGGAGAAATAAAAAAAATTCAAACTACTTCGAAAGTCAGCTATGAATAAATTTTAACAATACAGAGGATTTTTGGTAAGGATGTTTCTGTCAAATAAATCAACCCATACATTTAAGGACAAATGGTTCAACATTGCAATGCTGCTGTGGAATTTCCCTCACTGGGAACACAGATTGGGAATTCGAACTAAAGTGAGCAGGTCCTCGACCTCTGTGCTCGAATACCTGATGCCGTGTGGGAAAGCTCTGTGACCACAGGTTCCCAAAACTGATCCATTCCATAGGCTCTTTAGCCTGACCTTGGTCTTTGGTAAGATTTTAGAGTCCATTATTAAGGATGAGATTTCAGAATACTTGGAAGTGCATGGTAAAATAGGGCAAAGTCAGCATGGTTTCATCAAGGGGAGGTCATGCCTGACAAATCTGTTAGAATTCTTTGAGGAGGTAACGAGTAGGTTAGACAAAGGAGAGCCAATGGATGTTATCTACTTGGACTTTCAGAAGGCCTTTGACAAGGTGCCGCACAGGAGGCTGCTCAGTAAGATAAGAGCCCATGGTGTTAGAGGCAAGGTACTAGCATGGATAGAAGATTGGCTGTCTGGCAGGAGGCAGAGAGTGGGGATAAGGGGATCCTTCTCAGGATGGCGGCCGGTGACTAGCGGAGTTCCGCAAGGGTCAGTGTTGGGACCACAACTTTATACATTACTGATCTAGATGAAGGAACTGAGAGCATCCTGGCTAAGTTTGCAGATGATACAAAGATAGGTGGAGGGACAGGTAGTATTGAGGAGGTGGGGAGGCTGCAGAAGGATTTGGACAGGTTAGGAGAATGGGCAAAGAAGTGGCAGATGGAATACAACGTGAGGAAGTGTGAGGTCATGCACTTTGGTAGGAAGAATAGAGGCATAGGCTATTTTCTAAATGGGGAGATAATTCAGAAATCTGGAATGCAAAGGGACTTGGGATTCCTAGTCCAGGATTCTCTTAAGGTTAACTTGCAGGTTGAGTCGGTAGTTAGGAAGGCAAATGCAATGTTTGCATCTATTTCAAGAGGACTAGAATATAAAAGCAGGGACGTGCTGCTGAGGCTTTATAAGGCTCCGGTCAGACCACATTTAGAATATTGTGAGCAATTTTAGGCCCCGTTTCTCAGGAAGGATGTTCTGGCCCTGGAGAGGGTCCAGAGGAGGTTCATGAGAATGATCCCAGGAATGAAAGGCTTAACATATGAGGAATGTTTGAGGACTCTGGGTCATACTCAATGGAGTTTAGAAGGATGAGGGGGGATCTGATTGAAACTTACAGAATACTGAAAGGCTTGATAGAGTGGACGTGGGGAAGATGTTTCCATTTGTAAGAGAGACTAGGACCCAAGGGCACAGCCTCAAAGTAAAGGGAAGACCTTTTAGAACAGAGATGAGGAGAAACTTCTTTAGCTAGAGAGTGGTGAATCTATGGAATTCATTGCCACAGAAGGCTGTGGAGGCCAGGTTATTGAGTGTATTTAAGACTGAGATAGATAGGTTCTTGATTGGTAAGGGGATCAAAAGTTGTGGGGAGAAGGCGGGAGAATGGGGTGGGGAAACTTATCAGCCATGATTGAATGGCGGGGCAGACTCGATGGGCCGAATGGTCTAATTTCTGCTCCTAGGTCCTATGGTCTTATGGTCTCTTTAGTAACCACTATGCAGCTGTGTTCACAAGCAGAGTACTGACCACACTCAACCAGCCTGTGCTTGCAAAACTCAGAACATAACGCGCATCATTAGATGTGACTCTGTGATTGGATAGCACTTTGCTGAACAATCCCAATTGCGCTAAAAATTACACTAACAACTAATTTAAGATTTTTCTGTCAAGCTCGTAATAGTGCTCACTTTTGCTTTGTAGAAGCTACATATATTCAAATGCAGGACCCTGTCCTCTGCCAACAGGAAGAATATGTCCAGGCATTCCGCCTTTTCCAATTAAACAAAAGCATGGGGGAGATCTGTTCCCCAGTGAATTTCTCTTGGCAATGCCTCATCTAATTAGAGTCAACTTGCATTTTTTGAATTTAAACAAAAGCATGGGGGATAACAGTTTCCTGGAGCATTCTCTATGGCAATGTCTTGACCAATCAGAGTCCACTTACCAAACAATCAGCATCCTTTTCTCATGCAGTATAAGTTGTTCTCTTTGAAATTTGGAATTCTTGTGTCAGTTTTGGTAAGCGCAAGATGAAAAGCTTCAACTGCATGTCTCTTTTTTTTCAGTAACATTATAAAATGTTTGACTTCGTAACTTTGATTTGTGAGGTTACTCACTCCCAATGTAATTGGATTTAACAGGTTAAACATAAGGCTGACAAAATACAAAATACAGAACTTGCATTTATATAGTGCCTTTCACAACCTCATCATGTCCAAAATCCCTCTACAGCCAATGAATTACTGATGTAATGAAGGAAATGCGGCATCCAATGTGCACACAACAAGCTCCCACAAACAACAACAGGATAATGACCAGATAACATCCATTTTAATGATGCTGGTTGAGTCCGTGTAGTGAAGTTATTTCCACAGCCCTGTTTGGGATTTTGACCCAGCAATGATGAAGGAATGGTGATATATTTCCAAGCCAGGGTGGTGTGTGACTTGGAGGGGAGCTTGAAGATGGTGATGTTCATGCACATCTGCAGCCCCTGTCCTTCTAGGTAATAGAGGTTGCAGGATTTGTAGGTGCTGTTGAAGGAACCTTGGCAAATTATTATAGTGCATCTTGTGGATGGTACACACTTCTGCCACATGTGCCAGTGATGGAGGGAATGAATGTTTAAAGTGGTAGATGGGGTGACAGTGGGGGTGGTCTGCTTTGTCTTGAATGGTGTCAAGCTTCTTGAGTGTTGTTGGAGTTACATTCATTGAGGCAAGCGGATGGTATTCCATCACACTCCTGACTTGTGCCTTGTAGATGTTGGAAAGGTTTTGGGGAATCAGGGGATGAGTTATTCTGCAGAATTCCCAACCTCTGACCTGCTCTTTTAGCCACAATATTTATATGACTAGTCCAATTAAGTTTCTGGTCAACAATAACCTCCAGGATAAAAACAAAAAACTGCGGATGCTGGAAATCCAAAACAAAAAGCATAACCTCCAGGATATTGATGATGGGGCATTCAACAATGGTAATGCCATCGAATGTCAAAGAAGGTAGACTCTCATGGTCACAGCCTGGCATTTGTGTGGCATCAGTGTTTCTTGCCAATTACCATCACAATCCTTAATGTTGTCCAAGTCTTGCTGCATATGAATACAGGCTGCTTCATTGTTTGAAGAGTTGCAAATAGTATCGAACACTGTGTAGTCGCCAGCAAGCCTCTGACCTTATGATGGAGGAAAGATCATTGATGAAGCAGCTGGAAATGGTTGGGCCTAGGACACTACCCTGGGGAACTCCTGCAGTGATGTCCTGGGGTTGAGATGATTGAACTGAGGGCAGGTTTGCATGAATAGTGTTCGTATATTAACAATTGCCTGAGCAGGAGGGCCACTTTAATCAGTGTCTATTTTTCCTCATGTTATTAATATTAGTATAGCTTAAAATTCAATATCCAGTTAATGCCGACAATTGCCTTCTCTCCCACAAGTCTATCCAAATACAGTTGAGCTGCAAATACTGTTTCGATTACCTGTGCACGTACATGAATGGGAAGGACTTGGTGGTAGTGGATGCATTCCTACTTCACTGAAATAAAGAACTATCTTAACCTCAGAAATTACCAAACACAAATACTAATATTTCATCTTCTTCCCTTGAGTATTCTAACAAGTTATCTATCCCCTTCCCAGATTGGAAGGTGGTCAATGATGTATGAGCTTTCAGATTTTATTTATAAAGCAGACTCTTCCAGATAGGAACAGATCATTTACTTGCTGACATATTAAGACCCAGTAAATGACCCCTACAAATCCATGGGGTGCTTACTTTCACATTCTTATAAAATATTGCAGTGGAGAATTTCCTGTGTGCCTGAAGGATAAATCACACGTTCCAGTTTACAGATCCTTTCCATGGTCAAGCAGCAACTTGAAGTTTGATTACTTTATCAATGGCATTGGGTACATTCTTGTTTTTATTGTGTAGTTAACAGAATTTCTTCAGTTGAGTCCCGGAGACATAAACTCGCAGCTGATTGCCAGTTTTGAGAGAGCCGTCTTTCGAAACATATTTTGCTTCAATATCAATTGATTTTCTAATGCATTTAAAGCAGCAATGATGGTTTTCTTTATTCAATGGAAACAATTTGAAAAATGAGACTATTTCATTTCTACTAGGTCTCCCAGTTAATATGTTTCTACTGTGTTGCTGTTTTGTATTCAGTGTCAGTCTAACACATTCCCAGGCTGGTGATGACATGGGCCAGTTTCAATGTTTATCTCCTTTTATATAGCCCTGCAGGAATGAAATTGGAATTGCCTGAAGTTGGCTCTCATTTGCTATCCCCCTTTTCACCCCTGAGGTCAATGAGGGAAGACTTTATTGCTCTTTTTTTCTGAGCTGGCTCTTAACTCTCACCTTTAGCAGCAAATAAAGCTCTGGTCCATGAGCGCAGTGCTAACTGACTTCAGCACAGTCTCGAAGCTGCATCCCATTGTCTGCTAGAACTCCAGCGCCTGAGTTAATGGCTTTCATTCAGGTTGCTGGATAGCCATCACTTTGTCACAATGACATTGAGGTGCCTTTTTGTATGTATGGTTTACATTGGTAACTTTGGTTTCCTACGTTTTATGTTGTATTACCTAAATGCTGATCATGTACTATGTACGGTCAAATCAGATGTAAATTGATTAGCCCAGATTTTATAGTCACTTGTGGAGGGATGGCACTCAAAGCTGACTTTGAAAACAAACTGCCAACCACAAAGATTTAGCAGGCTTTGGAGTGTTGATTCCCACTGTTCTGATATTACTTGAATTTGGCGCCATCTGTGGCATCCAACAACAGTGCAGGCAGCAGTCAGGCCAATTAACCAATCACATTGAAGAATTCCCATAGACAACAAAGCAGGAAGTAAAAAACAGGGATGACAATTCACATTTTGATCATTGCACAGCAAGTGAACTAACGATTTGGGCATACACATGGGATCAAGGGAGAAGCTGAAATATTTTAAACTTTAAAGAAATAAATTAATTTTTATGATATTCGAAAGCTGCAACTGTTAACTCTTACTTCTGAGCAGTACTGGGGGAGCACAATACCGTCAAAGATATTAGCCCAGATTTTTGCCATGTCAGAGAGCCTCTAGGTTTGGCGAAAATGGCAGACATGCCCGGAAATCCCAAGCCCCGCCTCTGAACACAGCACTATCTATTTTCAGGGGGCAGGGCTGGAATCGGGCTGGGCTTGGTACATGCGCAGTTTACCGAGGCAGATGGCCATTTAAGTCAACATCTGCCTGCACAGAGGTGGGATTTTGGTAGGCCAGGAGTATGAAACCTGGAGTGCGCAGATTAGACCAGGTAAGAGCTGGTCTGAA
This sequence comes from Carcharodon carcharias, assembly GCF_017639515.1. Lineage (NCBI taxonomy): Eukaryota > Metazoa > Chordata > Chondrichthyes > Lamniformes > Lamnidae > Carcharodon > Carcharodon carcharias. The sequence goes on along the minus strand of NC_054475.1, from coordinate 161,016,718 downwards.
TTGGTGGATTTGTCTGGGTAACCAGGGTTCCACTTTGGCGAGGTAAGACACCTCTTTGGATATGGTCCTGGGACACCTTTCGGAAAGGGAAGGCATCCTTTGGGATTGTTAAAAGTAGACATGATTGCGCATAAAAAGTGCATTAACTCATTGGAACTGTCAAAGCTGCCAAAGAACTGTCAAAGCTATCAAAGGACTGCCAAAGGATACTAGGTGAGTTGGCAAGGAGGGGTAAGGGCAAAGGATGGTGATGGGGGCTATGGCTTGGCATGAGTTAGCACTAATTTGGCATTGGGGCTATAAGGGCAATGGGGATGTGGGGGGGATGGGGGTATGAGGAGCCAGGTGATGAGTGGAAGGGCATGGGTTGGCATGGGGTATGACGGGCTATGAGGGGGGGTTGGCGAGAAGAGGGCCATGGTTGGCATAGGCAGATGAGAGGTCATGGGAGATCAGTAGAGGGGAATTAGGTGGCATAGTTTGGCATGGATGAGGCATGGGGAGTGTTGGGAGGGGTTTTAGGAGGGCGAGGGGTGTGGGCTGGAGGGCTTTTCTTTGTTTCAATCTCTTTTTATTTAATTCAGCCTTCTGCCCTACCTGCCTCTGCACCCAGCAGCCTCTGCACTTGTTCAGTTGGGTGGGGGGGAGGTTTGCGGGCCTGACCTCTAATCCAGCCCTCCTCCCCAGAATGAAAATCTGACCTTCGGGTGGCCATTTGTAAAGGTTGGGTTTCCAGAGCCAGGAGGTCTCCCATCTCTGTGTGCCTGACCTGGGGCAAAAACCTACCTGTCTTTCAGGGGAGTCACTAAGCAAAGGTCCTGTCTTCCCTCTCAGGTGCACTAGTTCAAAATAGAGTAGGAGAGTTGACCTTGGTGCCCTGGGCAATATCTGCCCTCAACCGACTGCTACAACAGGTGATTGATCATTTAATTCTTCGTCCTTAATGGGAGCTTGCTGTGTCACATTTCCAACATTATAATATTACCTAAACTTCAAAAGTGCTTCATTGGCTGGAAAACATTTCGGGAAATCCTGAGGATGTGAAAGGTACTAAATTAATGCGAGATTTTTCTTCCTACCTTTCCAAGAAACTCGAAGATCATCAGAAGTAATTAAAAGAAAACCTGTTAATAATTTTGTGCCATATTAGCTTAATAGTTACAGAAACAGCATTTTAGAACACAGAGCAATGGTTATAATTATGAACAGTAAAATTCACACTCCTAAATTGCTGGAAGTTACACAGTCACTTTATTCATTAATAGCAGTTCAACTGAGTGTTAAGTTTGTTATAAAGCATGAGAAGAGGGAGCAATTTGAGTATGTCAGCACAGGTTGTCACATTAAGGGTTTATTAGTGATATGTAAACTTCCTAACATGCGATCTGCAATTTGCTTTGGCAAATCTGAAAAAGAGCAAAAAAATTTGTTTTTGATTGACACTGGAAATCTTCAGTATTAGAAACTGTGCCAGGCGTCATACACATTCACAATAGAACCCACTTTGGCTAAGTTCATGTAAGAAGTTCTTCATACAACAACAACAGCTTGCTTTTAAATTGTGCCTTTAATATGGTAAAACATTCCAAGGCACCTTGCAAAATTTGACGTGGATTTGTGCAAGGATATATTAAAGCAGATGACCAAAAAGCGATGATAAACAGAGAAGTTTAGAGAGGAAATTCTAGAGCTTACAGCCCAAGACATGGCTACTGATGATGGATTGGGGATGCATAAGAGGCCAGAATTAGTGCAGCACAGAGATTTCAAGGGGTACATACAAACATGCAAATTGGGAGCAGGAGTTGGGTATATGGCTGGAAGAGGTAACAGATCTAGGGAGGGGCAAGGCTCTGAAGAGATTTGAAACCAAGATTGAAAACTTTAAAATTGAGGCATTGCTTAACTAGGAGCCTGTTGTAGGGTGGCTGAATTGTACTATTGGTGATAGAGTTGAATTCAGACACTTCTTGTCGTGGAAACATTAAGTTTATTTACAATACACTCAGCAGCAACTACACGTGTGCTTTCAACTCCAACTCTATCTCTACACTGGCTGCTGAGGGAGCCTGCGATACTTTACTTTTAGTTATTACAGATCATGTGATCTTCCCTAACAAGTATTATTCTTAAAGGTACATTACACACTAAATTACTACATTCCTCCCCCTTTAACCCGGCTATACATATGATATTTACAAGTGCATATTTTTCAAGACAACATAATATTTACATTGGGTAAGGAATTTACATGTTCAGTCTTCCAGGTGGTTCCCTGATACATGTGGAATGTCGCAGCTCCACAATTTCAGATTCTCTGTCAGGTGTCTCCTTTTCCGGAGTTGCTTGAACATCAGGTGCTTCGGTGGGCACTTGCAATTCTGTATCTTCAACTCTTACAGGAACATCAGACATGTCAGTCCTGGGTTGAGTATCCTCAACAGGAGACACGGACTCAGTCATGGTCACTAGTGGAACCATATCTTGATGATTTGTCTTTCTCCTCCTTAAATGATCCACATGTTTATGGATGATCCAGCCTCCCACCTCCATGTGGTAAGATAGAGGTCCAGTCACTGCACTTATTTCACCCGGTAACCACCTTGGTCCTTCCTCGAAGTTTTTCACGTATACTGGCTCTCCCACGGTAAATTTCCTCTTGCGACTATGCCAGTCATGTCTAGTTTTCTGGCTTCCCTGACTCCTTTCCACCTTCGCTTCCAAATTCAGCATTATGAAGCTTAATTTCATCCTGAGGCGGCATTTCAACAATAACTCAGCAGGTGTGACACCTGTTTTTGTATGGGGAGTAATCCTGTAATGAAAAAGAAAGCGTGCTAGCTTGGTTGTCAAGGAATCATGAATGTTTGAACCGCCTTTCGGCCAGTCCATTTGAAGAATGGTGGTACAGTGCAGTTTTCACATGAGCGATTCTGTTGAGGTTGATAAACCGTCGAAACTTAGCACTCGTAAATGCTGTGCCGTTATTGGAAACGACTACTTCTGGTAGACTGTGAATTGCAAAACTCTGTCATAGTTTCTTAATTGTACCGGTCGACATTGGTGACTTCACCTCATATACATCCAACCATTCTGAATGGGCATCGACAATGTTCCCAGGAAATGTCCAACGTAGTCAATGTGTAACCGCACCCAGGGTCTACCTGGCCACTCCCATGGGTGTAACGGAGCTGTCACTGACAACTTTTACAGTTGCTGACATTGCACATAGTGCTTTACTAAAATCTCTATTTCACCATCCATCCCAGGCCACCATAGATAGCTGTGTGCTACGGTCTTCATTTGGGAAATTCCTGGATGGGCACTGTGTAGTTCAATTAAAAGTGGCTCCCTTCCCTTTGGAGGAACCATTGGTGCACCCCACAATAAGATAACATCCTGGCTGGTTATTTCATGTCTTTTGTTGAAGTACGGTTTCATTTCATCAGATACAGGCTCCTGAGGCCAACTATGTAGCACTTGTTCTTGTACTTGAGATAGGACTGGGTCCTGACTTGTCCAGTCTCTGAGCTGTCGAGCACATACTGGCGAGAAATCTGAGAAATTTAACAGTAAAACAAGTTCCTATGGAACTAGGACGTGTTCACCATTTTCTTGTAAAAGCAAACGACTAAGGACATCGGCGTTTGCGATTTAATTGTCAGACTTATGCATGAAAGTGCATTCATATGCAGCCAGAAATAAGGCCCATTGTTGTATTCCTGCTGAGGCTATGGGTGGTATAGCCTTTTCCTCACTAAACAATCCTAGCAATGGTTTGTGGTCTGAAACGATAGTAAAATGGTAGTTGTGTACATATTAGTGAAATTTCTTGACACCAAAGATGATGGACAGGCCTTTTCCTATCTGCGAGTATCCCTTTTCCACTTTGGTGAGCGTCCTTGATATGTAACCTATTGGCCATTCCATGCCGTTGTCCACCTGATGAGATAGCACCGCTCCCACTCCGTAGGGAGATGTGTCACGTCAGCACCAATTCTTTTGTCTAGTCATAATGCACTCACAGATTGGAATAGTGCAACAATTGTTTCACCTTTATGAAAGCTTCTTTCTGGGGCACCTCCCAAGACCAACATTGGTTCTTTTTGAGCAGAGAATGCAGGGGAGACAGCACTGTAGACTTTACTCTTTCTTGGACTCGAACTCAAGTTCTGTCGAAGGGTCATGAGGACTTGAAACGTCAACTCTTTTCTTCTCCGCCGATGCTGCCAGACCTGCTGAGTTTTTCCAGGTAATTCTGTTTTTGTTTTAGCACTGTAGACAAATTGGGTGAGAACCACCCATAATAGTTGATCATTCCTAGGAATGGTTTGAGCTCTGATGTGTTCTTTGGCGCAAGTGCCTGTCTTATGGCTCTCACGTTCTCCTCAGCTTGGTGGCAGGCCTGTGAACGTACCCGGTGACCCAAATAGATTATCTCTCTAGCTTGGGGCAAGTACTTACCTTTTTTTTAAACGCACTCCAGCTTGCAAGAAACATTTTAAGACTTCTTCTAAGTTTGCCAAATGCTCCTTTTTCAGTGAAACCTGTCACCAATTCATTGTCTAAATAGACTACAACCTGGGGCAGTCCCTGCTGTGAGCTTTCCATTGTTCTCTGAAAGATGGCACAAGCTGAGGAGAGACCAAAAGGTAATCATATATTTGGTACAACACTTTGTGGATATTAATTGTGACAAATTCCCGGGAGGCATTATCCAATTCTAGTTGTTGATAAGCATGACCTCATGACAAGCTTTGTGTACATTCTCCCTCCTGCCAGCTTAACAGAAAGGTCTTCAATTTTTGGAATGGTATACCTGTCCAGTTTGGCTACTTTGTTAACTGTCAGTCTGTAGTTCCACAAATTTGGAAGCTTTGGTCAGTTTTAATTATAGGGACTCTGGGTGCTGCCCACTGTGCTCAGCGTCGAATTTTTCTTGCAGGGTGTATGGCACCAGTCTTGCCTTCATGAAGCAATGAGTTGCTTCCGGATCCGCACAAATCTTGGCCTGCACGCCCTGGATTTTTCCCAGTTCATCCTGGAAGACGGTGGCATACTTTTTAAGTAGTTCTGGTAGCCCACTTGCTCTTAACTGAGATTTTGGACCATTCTGACTTAATCTCTTTTAACCAATCTCACCCAAGGAGACCTGGCTGTTCACCTGCTACCACTATCACGGGTAGCTGTGCCGATCTGCTCCAATAATGGACGGTTACTTTGCTTATTCCTTTTACTTGAATGTCTTCACCTGTGTATACTTTTAGCTTGGCACCTGTTCCTTCCAAGCTTAACTGATGTCCACCATTATTCAAGTTCCTGAAAGCATGTTCCCCAGTTACTGTAGTGGAAGCTCCTGTGTCTATTTCCACTCTAACAGGTTTGCCATTTACTTTCACTGTGACAAATATTTCTTCTGTCTTTCCAACTTTCAGATTAAACAATGAGTAAATGTCAGAATTTGTTGTTTCAGGCTCTTCGACGTTGTAGATTTCATTGGGCTTCTTCTTTTGTTTAGAAGCCTGCTTGAATCTTTCCTTGCACTGCATCATCATATGTCCATTTCTGTAAAAATAGTTGCGTTTGATTTTTTTAAACTGCCAATCGCTAAAAGACAGCTTGTTTCCACCTCTATTAAAATTATATACTTTGATTTCTCTGCTAAGTTATTTTTCTTTATTCTTCAGCTATCGGGGGCTGTTTCCCGCTTCTCGGCAGAGTCTTGCTTTTTAGCGACACTTTCGGCAAATGTTTCTCACCTGATGTGGAGGACGGAGCCATTTTGCGCATTCTGTGTTGCTTGTGAATCTCTTACAGCGCTGTCTATGGCCAGCGCTAACTCTAGCGCCTTCTTGAAATCCAGATTCACTTCGGACAATAATCTTTTCTGGAATAGCGTCCTCTTTCATACCACACTAAACGATTGCCTAAGTAAAGTTGATAATGGGAATTTCCTATGTAAACACCTGCCTGTCACAGCTTGCATTTAGTTAATAGTGCAGTGTGCTGGTGCTGGTGCTGTACACTGTAGAATTGAAAGATACTTGTTACAGTCTCTCTACATGCACTTCCAAATCCAAACCATACCAGGAAACAAGGTAGAAAGTGGTGGTGTGCTCTTTTCTTCCTGCGGGGGCTACATTTTTCAGAGGGTGGTTGAATTGTGGAAGAGCTCTCAAAATGCCAGCCATATGGCGTTTCAATCGTTTGGTAGCATTTTGGGAAGAGCTACAAAGGTGACTGGCAATTATGAACCTACTTGAGGGAATAAAGTAGGAAAAAGTTTCTAAGGAGATGGGATCTTCATTTCAGAATAATTATGGTCAGGAAAAAAAGAACAACTAACCTTTTCACCCCTCTGACTAATCACAGAGTTATACCGTTATACCAACAAAGAACAAAGAACAAAGAAAAGTACAGCACAGGAACAGGCCCTTCGGCCCTCCAAGACTGCTCTGATCATGTTGCCTGTCAAACTAAAACATTTTGCACTTCTGGGGTCCGTATCCCTCTATTCCCATCCTATTCATGTATTTGTCAAGCTGCCTCTTAAACACCACTATCGTACCTGCTTCCACCACCTCCTCTGGCAGCGAATTCCAGACACTCGCTACCCTCTGCGTAAAAAATCTTGCCCTGCACATCTCCTCTATCCATGTCCATGCCACTCATAATCTTGTAAACTTCTATCAAGTCGCCCCTCAATCTCCTTCACTCTAGTGAGAACAATCTGAGTTTCTCCAACCTCCAGACCAGGTAGCATCCTGGTAAACCTCCTCTGCACCCGCTCCAATGCCTCCATATCCTTCTGGTAACGTGGCGACCAGAATTACACGCAATATTCCAAGTGTGGCCTAACCAAAGTTCTATTCAGCAGCAACATGACTTCCCAGCTTTTATACTCAATACCATGGGATTATAAATGGTACCATATCTGAAGGAAATGTCCATCATAAAATTCTCTCAACACAACACCTGCATTTTACATTCTCTATAAGCCTTAACATTACATATTCATTCTGATGATTTGGAGAACCAAAAATATGAATTCATAACATTGTAGATTGCACTAAAGTAGGAGAGTCTAAATATGCTTCAAGGCCCAAATATTGGCCCTGAGCTCAAGCAATCCAATCCTTGAAGCCTCCGTCCCAGTTGTACATATATTTGGTCTGGTTTTGGTTTTTGTAAAGATGATCCAAGTCAGGTTTAGTTTGGATCTCACCCAGACCATGCTGGATTTGAGAGTTCCAATCTACAGAGGCTTTGCATCCCCACAACTGATTGATAGAGAGAAAATAGCCAGGCACTTTAGGAGCCAGCACAGCTTAGCAAGATCCTTGCAGCCACTTAGAATGAGGCATTAACCAGTTGAGACAACATCCTAGTTTTAGGGATTGTCTTAATGCAGTTAAGCATAGAAACATAGAAACTAGGAGCAGGGGTAGGCCATTCAGCCCTTCGAGCCTATCGTGGCTGATCATCCAATTCAATAGCCTGCTCCGGCTTTCTCCCCTTACCCTTTGATCCCTTTCACCCCAAGAGCTATATCTAACTCCTTCTTGAAAACATACAATATTTTGTTCTCAACTATTTTCTGTGGTAACAAATTTCACAAGCCCACCATTCTCTGGGTAAAGAAATTTCTCCTCATCTCAATCCTAAATGGTCTACCCCACATCCTCAGGCTGTGACCCCTGGTTCTGGACTCCCCACCATCGGGAACATCCTTCCTACGTCTACCCTGTTGATTGGTGGGGAGGCGTACAGTGAGCTTGGGGCCTAGGCAATTGAAGGCACGGCCACCAATGGTGGAGCAATTAAAATCGGGGCTGCCCAAGGGGCCAGGATTAGAGGAATGTATATATCTCACAGCGTAGTGGGGCTGGAGGAGATGATAGAGACAGGGAGCGATGAGGCCTGGGAGGGATTTGAAAACAAGAATGAGAATTTTAAAATCAAGGCATTGTTTGACCAGGAGCTAATGCAGGTCAGTGAGCACAGGGGTGATGGGGGAACACTACTTTCTGCAAATTAAGGCATGGGCAGCAGAATTTTGAATGATATCAAGTTTGTAGAGGGTAGAATGTGGAAGACCAGGCAGGTGTATTGTGGAATAGTCAAGTCTAAAGGTGACAAAGGTATGAATGTGGGTGACAGCAGTAGATGAGCTGAGGAAGGGGTGATGTTGGATAATGTTACTGAGGCAGTGTCAGTCAGGGCATGAATGATTTCAGAAGATCATCTTGGGATCAAATGTGATACCAAGGTTGTGAACAGATTGGCTTAATCTCAGACCGTTGCCAGGGAGAGGGATGGAGTTAGTATCTAGGGGATGGAGTTTGGAGCAGAGCCCAAAGGCAATGGCTTCAGTCTTCCCAATATTTAATTGGAGGAAATTTCTGCTCATCCAGCACTGGATGTCAGATAAGCAGTCTAATAAATTAACAACTGTGGAGGGGTCAAGAAGAGGTGGTGGTCAGGTAGAGCTGGGTGTCATCAGCATACGTGAAAACTAACATTGTGCCTTCAGTTGATGTCCCAAGGAGCAGCATCTAAATGAGAAATAGGAGGGAGATAAGGATAGATCCTTGAGGGACATGGCATAGGAGCAGGAAGAAGAACCACTGCAAGTGATTCCCTGGCTATAAGTAGATGTATAAGAATGTAAACAGGTGAGAGCAGTCTGGATGTCCATGGAGAGGTGTTGGAGGAAGAAGGTGTAGTCAATTGTGTCAAAGGCTACAGACAAGTCAAGAATGATGAGGAAGGAAAGTTTGCCTCTGTCACCGTCACATAGGATGTCATTTATGACTTTGAAAGACGCTGTTTGGTACAGTGGTAAGGGCAAAAATCTGACTGGAGAAATTCAACCATGGAGTTCCGGGAAAGATGGGAATGGATTTGGGAGGTGACAATAGCCTTATGAATCTGGAATTAATTAGGATCTGTCTGATTTTTAAATACGTTTGCCGAAGATTGGAAGTTGCTTCTCATGGAACTTATATATTCCTTCTTATTACCCATAAAATGAGCCTTTAGAAATCCTGCTGGGAGTTTACCCTCCATATAAAAAATCTGAGGGCATAAAATCATGGCACTGTGGGAACTTAACGACCTCTCATGCTTCACTTGTTATTGATTCTCGAATGTCAATGCATGTTCTGTAAGGGAATAGACTCCAGTATAAGCAGGACATTATATTCACTGAATACTTTCTTCCTAATTGGGAGCCTGGTAGCTAATGTTGTTAAGACCTGCAGTCATACACTGAACAGATCGAGACGTTCTTGAGTTCTGTGTTTGATTTCACCGTCAATGTTGGCTGAGTTGGACCAACTGGAATAACTTTATGGGGAGGCAGTGGCATGGTGGTATTGTCACTGGATTAGTATTCTAGAGAGCCAGGGTAATGGTCTGAGGACCCAGGTTCAAATCCCACCATGGCAGATGATGAAATTTGAATTCAATAAAAATCTGGAAATGAAACCATAGCTGATTGTTACAAAAACCCATCTAGTTCACTTATGCTTTTAGGGAAGGAAATCCGCTCTCCTTACCTGGTCTGGCCTACACATGAGTCCAGACCCACACCAATGTGGTTGATTCTTAACTGCTCCCTGAACAAGGGCAATCAGGGATGCTAGGCCTTGCCCGAATAATAAAAAAACAGCTTGCACCAGTGGGTCTGAAAGTGAGTTGACCACCTTATCTCTTTAATACATATAGCTCCTCCCACAACCAGAAATAAAAGAATTGGTTTCTTACCTCGTTTGCCAGCTCTAGGATCTTCCTGAATTTAAATCAGCTGTTCTGTTTCTTCTTCCTACATATAAATTAATACACCAAAAGTAATCATTTTGACATGAGATGATTTCCTCAAAGGATAAAGTTGCTTCTAAACTTTAAAGCTCCTGAATGTTAATCAGGGTACTGAGAGAACAGTGCCATAGGATATTTTATATCTACCCAAAAGGGTGGCAGAACTTTAATGAACAGTTGCTTGGTAGTACAGAACTTGTATATAGCTGAAAAGAGAGACTTGTTGCTGAAGTTTTTCATTTTGCACTCATCAGGACAAACGCAACAATGTCAATTTTCCAAAGATTACAACAATTTATACCACAGCAGAAAAGACATTTAGACATAGACAAGACATACATTCATAACAGAGACCTGTGCTCAGCAAACAAAGGAATATGCTTAAGCCTTACACCTTTTTGAATTACTTGGGAGCTTGGAGAGTCTATCATTTTTTTTATTCATACATATGTTGCTGGCTAAACCAATATTTATTGCCCATCCCTAGTTGCCCTTGACAAGGGGATGGTGAGCTGCCTTCTTGAACCACTGCAGTCCATGTGGTGTAGTGTTGGATCCAGTGCCCTTGGATTTTGGGGGCTGAAGGATCTGGATTGCCACTTGTTTCGGGGTGACTGAGTTGGTACCAAAACAGAGAAGATCTGTAGACCATTCTTAGAAGAAACACATTCTGTTTATTTAGAAAAGGAGCTCAGCAGCTACACTTGTGTGCTTACAACTCAAAACTCTGTCTTCTATCATCAGACTCTAACTCAAGATGCTCCACAGAGATACCCCGCGCTACTCTGCTATTAAGATCATGTGATCTTACATTGCCACACTTGTCTTAAAGGTATATTATACATCAGATTATTACATGTAGGTACACCTACAGTGTACCTACAGTTAGGGTGGGAGTTCCAGGATTTTGGCCCAAGGCAGTGAAGGAATGGTGATATATTTCCAAGTCGGAATGGTAAGTGGCTTAGAGGGGCACATTCAGGTGGTGGTGTTCCTATGCATTTGCTGTCCTTGTCCTTCTTGATGGTAGTGTTCATGGGTTTGGGAGGTGCTGTCTAAGGAGGCTTGGTGAATTCCTGCAGAGCATCTTGTAGATGGCACAAGATGTTGCGAATGTGCGTCGGTGGTGGAGGGAGTGAATGTTTGTGGATGTGGTGCCAATCAAGCGGGCTGCTTTGACCTGGACTGTGTCAAGCTTTTTGAGTGTTGTGGGAGCTGCACTCATCCAGGCAAGTGGGGAATATTCCATCACACTCCTGACTTGTGCCTTGTAGATGGTGGACAGGCTTTGGGGAGTCAGGGGGTGGGTTACTCGTCACAGGATTCCTAGCCTCTGACCTGCTCTTGTAGCCACAGTATTTATACGGCTAGTCCAGTTCAGTTTCTGGTCAATGGTAACCCCATGGATTTTGATAGTGGGGGATTCAGCTATGGTAATGCCACTGAATGTCAAGTGAAGATGGTTGGATTCTCTCTTGTTGGAGATGGTCATTGTCTGGCAGTTGTCTGGCATGAATGTTACTTGCCACTTGTCAGCCCAAGCTGGATATTGTCCAGGCCTTGTTGCATTTGGACATGGAGTGCTTCAGTATTTGAGGAGTTGCGAATGGTGCTGAACATTGTGCAATCGTCAGCGAACATCCCCACTTCTGACTTTATGCTGGAAGGAAGGTCATTGATGAAGTAACTGAAGATGGCTGAGCTTAGGACACTATCCTGAAGAACACCTTCAGCAATGTCCTGGAGCTGAGATGACTGACCTCCAACAACCACAATCATCTTCCTTTGTGCTAGGTATGAATCTGACCAGTGGAGAGTTTTCCCCCTGATTCCTATTGACTCCAGTTTTCCTAGGGCTCCTTGATGTCACGCTCGGTCAAATGCTGCCTTGATGTCAAGGGCAGTCACTCTCACCTCACATCTGGAGTTCAGCTCTTTTGTCCATGTTTGAACCAAGGCTGTAATGAGGTCAAGAGCTGAATGGCCCTGGCGGAACCCAAACTGAGTGTCAGTAAGTAGGTTATTACTAAGCAAGTGCTACTTAATAGCAATTTTGATGACCCCTTCCATCACTGATGATGGAGAATAGACTGATGGGACGGTAATTGGCTGGGTTGGATTTGTCCCGATTTTTGTGTACAGGACATACCTGGGCAATTTTTCACATAGCTGGGTAGATGCCAGTGTTATAGCTGTACTGGAACAGCTTGGCTAGGGGCAGAGCAAGTTCTGGAGCATAAGTCTTCAGTACTATTGCCGGAACGTTGTCAGGGCCCATAGCCTTTGCACTATCCCATGCCTTCAGCCATTGCTTCATATTATGTGGAGTGAATCAAATTGGCTGAAGACTACCATCTTTGATGTTGGGGGCCTCCAGAGGAGGCCAGGATGGATCATCCAGCTGGCATTTCTGGTTGAAGATTGTTACGAATGCTTCAGCCTTATCTGTTGCACTGATGTGCTGGATGGTGGTAGTTGTGGAGTCTCCTCCTCCTCCAGTGAGTTAATTAATTGTCCAGTACAATTCTTGACTGGATGTGGTATGCCTGCAGAGCTTAGATCTGATCCATTGGTTGTAGAATTGTTTAACCCTGTCTACTACTTGCTGCTTATGCTGTTTGGCATGCAACTAGTCTTGTGTTGTCACTTCACCAGGTTGGCATCTTATGTTTAGGTATGCCTGGTGCTGCTCTTGGCACGCCCTCCTGCACTCTTCATTGAACCAGGGTAGATCCCCTGGCTTGATGGTAAAGGTAGAGTGGAGGCCTACAGTGCCTCATGGTTACCCAGGCTTGAGTTGCTAGATCTGTTCAAAATCTATCCCATTTAGCAAGGTTTTTATATTTCCCCATTGTTTTCCCAATCGCAACAGCTTGGCGAATCAGAGTCGATTTGCCAACCAATCAGCATCCTTTTCTCCTGTGGAATAAATTGTTGTGATTGATTTAAATTTGGCATTCTTGCATTTGTCCTGATGAGTGCAAGATGAAAAGCTTCATCAGCATCTCCCCTTTTACTTTCATGCCTTGTTCTCACCATGTTTGGCAGTACAGCACATTCTCTGTAGTGCACTGGAGTGTCAACTGAAATTATGGGCTGAAAACCTGGAATAGGGCTTAGAATCTTCAGATTCAGAGGCAAGAGTGTCATCACAAGGCCACTGCTGACTCCTGTTCTAGGCTGACCACTCTCCCGTTGAACTGATATCTGCATCAACACCAATGTTGTGTTTGGACTGATGTTTCCAAGTAGACTACATTACTTAGGACATACTTATTTGCAGGTAAAACAACATACTGACACAAACAAAATGTAGCAAGCTAATGATACAGCTAAAAACAACAATGATAAAATAATGGAAAGTGAAATTCCGGGTCAAGTGTTAAATGTGTGTTTACTAATTTCCAACTGTATAATTTCAAGGCCCATGCTACTTGCTGAGGATGGTAACAACAATTTTGGACTTTGTCTTTTCTCATTAGTCATAGCAGATTATTTGTCACTTTAATTTGGCTGTTCTACTATGATTTCCAATTTTGGCCTCTTGCGCATCCCAATTATAATTGACCCACCAATGGCAACTATGCGTTCAGCGATCTGTCTTCATGTCTTCTTATGTGGCCTGGTGTCAAATGTTGCTCGATGTCATTTCGGCATCTTGGGATGTTTCACTATATCAAAGGTGCTATATAAATGTAAATTGTTATGTTGTTGTTGGTGATTAAGCTAAAATCCACCCCCAATTAGGGGAACTTAAATAGTAGAGACCAACAACTTTTAGAAATATATTCAAATTTGCAGTGATTGACTGGAAGGATCACACAATAATTCTTTGCATTTTAGGACTTTTACTGTAACAAACTAACTAAATAAAACTTGACTAAACACTATTTCAATAGATAACCTATACTCTAAACTTGAATGAAGGGAACAACTGTTTTGTAGCCAAATTTTCAGATGATACAAAGATAGGTAGGAAAGCAAGTTTTGAGGAGGATACAAAGGGCTTGCAAAAAGATATGGATAGGTTAAGTGAATGGGCAAAAAATTGCCAGATGGAGTATAATGTGGGGAGTGTAAAGTTGTCCACTTTGGCAGAAAGAATAGAAAAGCAGAATATCATTTACATGGACGGAGACAGCAAAATGCTATAGTCCAGAGTGGTCTGTGTGTACATGAATCACAAAATGTTAGCATGCAGGTACAGCAAGTAATCAGGAAGGCAAGTGAAATGTTGGAATTTATTGCAAGGGGGATGGAGTATAAAAAAAGTGAAGCTTTGCTACCACTGTACAGGGCATTGGTGAGACTGTACCTGGAGTACTGTGTACAGTTTTGGTTTCCTTACTTAAACAAAGATATACCTGCATTGGAAGCTGTTCAAAAAAGGTTCACTAGGCTGGTTCCTGGGATGAAAGGATTGTCTTATGAGGAAAGGTTCAGCTGGTTGGGTCGATGCTCTTTGGAGTTTAGAAGAACGAGAGGTGATCTTATTGAAACATATAAGATCTGAGGGGGCTTGACAAGGTAGATGTCGAGAGGTTGTTTCCCCCCATGGCATAATCTAGAACTAGGAGCCACAGTTTAAAGATAAAGAGCCTCTCATTTAAGATGAAGATGAGGAGGAATTTCTTCTCTCAGAGGGTTGTTAATCTTTGGAATTCTCTTCCACAGAGAGCAGTGGAGACTGTGTCATTGAATATATTCAAGGTTGAGTTGGATTAATTTTTGATTGACAAGGGAGTCAAGGTTCATGGTGGTGCAGACAGGAAAGAGGAGTTTAGGCCACAACAAGAGCAGCCATGATTTTATCAAATGGCAGAGCAGGCTTGATAGGCCAAATGGCCTACTCCTGCTCCTATTTCTAATGATCTTATAAATCTTATAATCTTAATGAACAGAAACGTTTCCCCTTTTAACTTTTAAAATGAATGAAAACCTCCCCCCACACCTCACCCAACAACCCCACATATGGTAATACTTTACTCTGTCCCTTAAGTGGACACTTTATTCCCCAGGAACCAGTCCAAAGCTATTCTCAGCTCCTGATGGCTTGCTTCATTTTTTTCTTTTCCAGCAGGGTAACTTCTAATCCTCAATCTGACATTCATGGTGAGGGTTACCTGGGAGATCCTTCCCTCTAACCAAAGCTAGGTGAATCTTCCAGCCTCTTTTAAATCCTCACAGACATGCTCTCTTCAATCGGAAGGTGAACTGCCACCTGCATTCTGCATGGTGAACAACAGATACTGGAAGCCTCTGTATCTCTGCTCTCTCTCAGATTCTTGCAGATTGACCTGTTACTTTCAGGTTCAGTGATGTCATAGGAAAAACCCTGCAACTCGATACTGCAATGGTTGCTATTGACTCTTGCTCTCTCAAAGCAACATGGCAACATGAATCACATGGGCCTGCTATCCAGGTAGAAATGTTAATTAGCTATCCTTTAGACCCCCAACTCCCTTCTATTTGAATTTAAATAGACAGTTTAAAGTTTAACTGTTTACAAAACCTAACATTCCTAACATCGCCCTGTGAGAATTGGAGACTAACAATATACCCAATTGTCTACAGATGTGAATATCCTGCACCTTCTTCCAGTAAAATAACCTGGGTCCCCCTTTAACCTTTAACAACTAAATCACCCAACTTGTTGCTGGGCAGGATTCAGAGCAAGTCACATACCTCCCTTCATTGCTCCATTTTACTCTAAATTAGAGACACAGTCCCAAAACATAACAATCTTATAAACTTCATATTTGTAACAAAATTCTAAGGATGGCAGTGAAGGTCCAAGGATAGAGGTGCATTGTAAGAAGTTTTTCCAGGTAATTCTGTTTTTGTTGTGCATTGTAAGAAGTTCCCTTAGGAGCTGACTGCCCATGAGCCAATCCTGGCTTCTGGAGCATCCTCAATTTTCTTCACTCTTCTACTGGCTGTCTGGCTTCAGCTGCCAATCACAGAATCATAGAATTTAACAGCACAGAAGGAGGTCATTCAGCCCATCATATCTGTACCGGCACTCCAAATGAGCATTATGACCTAGTGACAATGCCATGCCTTTTCCCTGTACCCCTGCACATTGTTTCTATTCAAATAATCATCTTATGCCCTCTTGAATGCCTCGATTAAACCTGCCTTCACCACACTTCCAGGCAATGCATTTCAGATCCGAACCACTCGATGTGTGAAAAAGTTTTTTTCTCACAAGGCTCTAAGCACTTCCAACCTTAAACCTCTTCACCTCTCAACCTGTCTTTTCATCTTAAAGATAGTTTTTGACTAAGCTTTTGACCATCTGCGCCAGTCTCCTTGTGTGCTCTGGTGTCAAATTTGATTTGATGATGCTCTTGTGAAGGGGCCTGGGACCTGTAACTATGTTAATGGCGTTCTATAAATACAGGATATTGTTGTCATACCATCATGATAAATAATTCATTAATGGCAATCATTGATGTCTGAGAACTGTTTGTACCTTCCATTGTTGTGCTGGCTCTGGGACACAGAGTAATGGAGGAAAAGACATTTTTGTCGATTAAATCAGCGAGAGTTCTCTAGCTGTGAGTCAAAGAAAATGCCATTGCAAAATATCAAATGTTTGGTTGTAGCAGGGGTTCCCGCTGTCTCCTCGCTTCAGAGGTGTTGGCTGCAGGAGCCTGGACACTGGACCACATGGTTACTGTGTTGGCTTTCAGCTGGGTCAGGTGCTGCCCCTCTGGCTTCAAGATTGGGGAACAGTTTCAGGAAGCTCTTGGTTGGGGGGTGGGGGGGAGGGGGGGGCGGTGGGGTGGTGACAGTGCTTTGGGTACAAAAAGCAGGAGATGGACAGGCTCGGAACTGCTGGGATTGTGAGGTGAGCTCTTAGCGTGTTTAAATATTTTATAACCTCAGAATAACTCTTTTTTTCTACTTAAAATGTTTTGAGCAGTCACTGAACTAGAACCTTCATGCTTTCATCGTGCTCTTTCCTGCATTACATACTCATTTACATTGAAACACTGTTAAAGTACGAACACAGCCTTCAGTGCAAAGCTACCCATGACAGACAGCTGGTTAAAGCAATATTTTTTTTTGTCAAAAAAATCAGGTTAATCCTATCTAAGTGATGCGGAATAAAAACACAAATCCATGTTCCCATCACAATGGTGTAGGACACAACCGAGGTTAAAAAGCGTGGGGAGAAGACAAGGTAGATCAAAATGTGCTGGCTCCTTAGCTTTCGCAAATTGAAGCACAGTTTGTTCCATTTTTGAATGAGTGAGATAGGAAATCATCAGCAAAGAGTACAAAAAACACGGCTCCAATTTGCAGCTGCCTGTGGCCTGAAGACATAATGCAGGCAGAAAGCGAAGGAGTGAAAATGAAATGTAGACAACATTTAATAATTCAGAAGGATTTCGATTCTTATTCTCTGCAATCAGGGTTGTTTTATTTTAAAAGAAATGAGATCACAACTGTTGTTTTTCCTTCAACATGTAATTTCTTTTAGCAAGTTGGACATGGCCAGCGTGGGAGCAGAGCTTATGGATGCAAGTAATTGATAGGGACAGGATGTAATGAACTAATTTTCTTGTACTTAATACCTATGCTTATTGCTCAGCTGAATCATGTCTGAAACACAAGAAGGGCAAAGCAGCAACCCAAGCCTCAGTGAAATGCCAGCTGTGTCTCAGAGTGATTAGGATTGCTATGAACAGTGGCAGGACCTTGGAGTGACTCCAGACATGAGGGGCGACCTTACTGGAGCATGGCTTTTCTCATGCTTAAACACAAATGAATCAAATCTCCGAGAGTGGGCCGAGATTCTGGCTATTGGGATGCTGTGATGTTTTTGTGACAGAAAATACAAGCTTCTATTGAGATTTGAATTAAGCAGGATTGACTCCAACCAATGTGGTTCAAGCTGCGTTTAACCAGAGTTAAGACGGAACATAACAACCTTAACTAAACAGAAAAAAACTTAAGACCATGGCGAGTATTGGGCACGATCGGAAAGCATGCATGAACTGCTTTTCTTTTTATTTTCTTTCTCTTTTCTCCTCAGTTACTTGCTTATTTTCAAAGATTTTTGAAGTACCCAAGAGTGGTAGATCAAAGTCAGCATAGATCCATCCTTGAGAATCCTCCTCTCCACCACCTACTACAACTGGAACCCTTCCTAACTTTATCCTTTATACCCTGTCTCAAGGGTGGGCCTGGGGTTCATTTTTGTTAAGGCCTCAAGCCCACCCTTGGCAAATCCCTTCAGCATGAGAAGGATCATTTCCCCAATTGCATTCTGTGCTGCTTCCCTGATAGTTTCACAGTTCCCTGGAGACACAATAGCCTTCAAACTTACTCAGTAAATGTTCCCACTGTTCATTTCTGTCTGTTATCAGCTGTTTATGCTTCAAGCTGCTCGAAGGGTAGTCTGAATATTCTATTCCCTTATCAAACTATGTTACCATAGAGTGATTCGTTCTGCTTGCTGACGCCTTGTAGTCTATTTTCACACACCTAACTTACATATTTTAGCAGCTTTGTTAAACAAGGTTAAAATACAATCCTAACATAATTTTATATATATATTTTTATTTAGACATCAAAAAATTACTTTTTCACTATTCCAGAGGCAATATTTGGCCATGCCATCGCCTGGGTTATTGGTTCCTCTGCATTTGGGGCAACTGTTATATATCAAAATAAACATTTCACCTGTCTTTAATGAACAAAACTTATTACACTTTGCACATGCAAGGTGCAAAAGCACCATCATATTTACTCTAGCTTATCATCTTTCTATTGTGCTGAGTGGACATTACCCCTTTATTTTGGAAAGTATTCATCAAAAGAAAGAGAGAGAGAGAGAATGAAAGAAAAAAGAAAAGGAGATGCAGCCATTGTTGAACACAGCAGTCAATTTGCACAGAACAAACTCCCACAAACAGCAATGTGATAATGACCAGAAAATCTGGTGATGTTGGGTAAGAGATAAATATTGGCCCAGGCCACCAGGAAGAGCCCCCTGCTATTGTTCAAACATAGGATTTTTTACATCTACTTGAGAAGACAGGCAGGGCCTCAGTTTAATGCCTCATCCACGTTCTTGACATCTTTGACAGTGCAGCACTCCCTCAACTGGATCGTCAGCCTAGATTATGTGCTCAAGGTTTGGAGTCAGGCTTGAACCTATTGATTCAGATGCTGTCACTGAGGTAAGGCTGATACCCAAGTAATTTCAAATAAGTGTGAAGGCTTAGAAGAAAGAATGGAAGCACTTGCACATTGCATGTCCCCTGCTGTTATTAGACGGTCATCTGTACATCCCAACATCGTCATCTTTAGAATACAACATTAAACCAAGATCTCATCTAATTTTGGGCAAAGCAAATCTACTTCCATGTCTAATCTATAAACTATTTGCATCTCAATTTCAAACCCACTTAAAACTTGCGACTAAACTTTGATTAAATTCTAGGCTTGGTGTCCCCAATCCCTTTCTCACTGACCTCCCAAGTTCTACCCTAAACAAAGACTAACTCAACCACAACTCTACCTCCCATGCTAAAAAGGCAAAACTCAGTTTGTCTATTAGCACTGTCCTCATCAGTTCACCAAAGAAAGCTTCACTGACCCTCAATGCATTGATTTCACAATCCACACCCCTGTTTATAAACAATTCCAAGTTCACTACTTTCTGCCACTGTAATTTTATCCAGCTTTATGCCCCCTGCACCTGTTCCCTTTCAACTCTGACCTGCTTTGGGTCATCACTTGCTCTTCACCATTGGTGGCAGAACATACAGCTATCTTATCCGTAAGCTGTGAAATTCTTTTCCGGAACCCAACAAAAACAGCAACAAATTGGATTTATATCGCATCTTTAGCATAGTAGAACATCCAAAGATGCTTCACAGGAGTGAGACTGAGCCACATAAGAAAATATTCGAACGTGTGATCAAAAGCTTGGTGGAAACAGTAGGTTTTAAAAAGAAAAAGCAAAATATTGTGGATGCTGGAAATCTGAAATAAAAACAAAAAACGCTGGAAAAACTCAGCAGGCCTGACAGCATCTGTGGAGAGAGAAACAGAGTTAACGTTTTGAGTCCATTTGACTTTTTCAGAGCATTAAAGAAGAGTCATATGGACTTGAAATGTTAACTCTGTTTCTCTCTCCACAGATGCTGTCAGGCCTGCTGAGTTTTTCCAGCATTTTCTGGTTTTAAAGGGACTTGCATTTATATAGCATTTTTCATAATCTCAACCTTATAGCCAATGAAGTACAGTGGAAGTGAAGTCACTGCTGTAATAAGTAGCATCTTAGAAGAAGGAGAGCTAGAGATTCAGAAAGGTTTGGGGAGGGAATTCCAAAGCAGGGCCACTGGTGATAGAGTGATGGAAACTGGGGATGCACAAGAAGCCAGAATTGGACGTGTGAATATCAGGGTTGTTGTGGAGATGGAGGAAATTACAGGGAGAGGGAAAGGCGAGGCCATTGAGGGATTTGAAATCAAAGATGGGAATTTTAAATTGCGGCACTGGCCAACAAGGCGCCATTGTAGCTCCACGAGCACAGGGGTGATGGGTGAAAGGGACTTGGTGTGAGTTCGTAAATGGGCAGCAGAGTTTTGGATGGAGGTGAAGATGAGAAGACAAAAAGGAGGGCTTTTGAACAGTCAAGTGTAGAGGTAACAAAGGCATGGTGAGGATTACAGTGGTGGATAAGCTAAGGCAGGGGTGGAGTCAGGTGGCAATGTCCTCACCTTCCCCATTTTTAAAAACCTCTTTAAAACCATCCTTTTTACTGTGCCCTATTCTTCCGAATCCTTCCACAATTCCTTGGTTACAATTGTGCATAATCCTTTGCAGGATGAAATCACAAAAGACTAAATTAAATATGTTATTATATAATTAATTTGATAGGTCAAATTATTGGAAAACATAGTCTAAACTAACTTAGAGTACAATAGCAGAAGGTAAGGTTTAAATGATCATATCACAAACCATATTGGATGAAATCAAGCCTTTATAGATTTCGCACTCATTGTTAATATTCACATACAGATTTGATAATGAAAGAAAATGAAGAAGTATTGCTACAGAGATCAGATTGTATTAGTGTTCTTCTAATCCGACTCCCCCAGATATATTAAGATATATGGAGTACATGGCTTTCCCTATAAATCTTATTAAAAAAAATCTGATATCACTACATACCCTTCAGATGCCAGAGGCATGTTTACTTCCAACATCAATGTTAATGCTGATAAGTTGGAATACTCTGTGGTGTAGTGACTGCAGTTCTTTGTTTATGGGATATCAGTTTATTCTGGCACAGTTTCTGTTCTACATTCATTCAAATTTGGGGAAAATGACTTGCTTATTAAAACAACAATGTGCATTAATATAGTGCGTTTAATGTAATACTCCATCCAATGTCACTTGATATATATCTATATATAGCACCTTTAATATAATGAGATATTAGAAAACAAAATATATCATCACATAAGGAAATATTGAAGTACATTTCCTTCTTCCCCCTCCCTCCCCTGCACCTCCCTCCCCCTTCACCTCCCTCCCACTCTCCTCTCTTCCCCTCCCACTTCCTCCTTCCCCTGCTCCTCCCCCCTCCAATGCTCTGCTCTAGCCCTCCTGTCCTGCTCATCTCCAAATCCCTCCCTTGCTCCTTCTTCCCATTCCTGCTCACCTCATGATTAATCTTGTGCTGGCATCCTGCACCATCCCCCCTCAACCCCTCCCCCCATCCCACCCCAGACAATCTTCATTCTCCTTCTGACCAGTTCCACTGCCCCTTGGGGCATGACTGAGGTCATCTTCCTGATGACACAAGAGGACCAATTGTGCATGGCCCTCTTGCCCTACAGTTTAGTCACCACAGTTCATGGTTGGGGTGTGAACTAATTTCTATACCTCTATTTCTTGAACAACATTAAAGAAAAGAAAGGCTAGGCTTTATAAAGATTCTTTCATAACCTCAGGGCATCCCAAAACGTTTAACATCCAATGAAGAACTTTAAAAGCATAGTCACTGTTGCACCAAGAACATAGAAATGTGCATTGGCCAGTCAGCTTCTTGAGAATGGTTGAGTTGTATCCTGACTCCATATATCTTCCTTGGCTCCAATGTTGCATACAGCAAGATCCCACAAACAGCACTAAGATAATGGCCATATAATCTGTTTATTACTGATGTTGGTTGCAGAATAATGTCTAAAACTCCCCTGACTCTTCTTTGAAATAGTGTCATGGGATCTTTTACATCCACCTGTGAGGGAAGACAGGGTCTTGATTTAACATCTCATCCAAAAGACGACACCTCCAACAGTGCAGCACTCCCTCAGTTCTGCAATGGAGTATCAGCCTTGATATTGAATCTCTGAAAATACTACTCTGCACTAGGAATGTCCACTTGGGCAATCAACCTGAGCATACTTGTTCCAAAATTAAAATTATCACATTTATTAAAGTCTTAAAAGATAATCCTTTAGGCTTTAGGTTTAAACTCAATGTCCTCTTCCCTTTCCCCAAAGTTGAATCCCCAGAGAAGATTTACATCCCATTAAACCAGAACTATCAATGTCAGGATACAGCAGTTCTGGTCTGATTCAGACAGCTGCTTTCTGTGTTTGGCACAGAGAGTGTTTAATCTTAGAGCCACAGAATGTTGAAGCAATGATACCAGCTATTTGTCCCAGTAAATCTGCATTTTTTCCACATGAGCCATCTTGTTTAATCCAACTTTCCCGCACGCTTCTAATATTCCTCTTTTTGGAGCAAATATCAAAGCCATTTGTAAAAAATATTCATGGAACCTGCTTCAACACATAGCACATTCTAACCACTTGCTCTGTAAACATTTTTGTTTCAAACTTCTCTTCAATACTTTAAACTTACATTTTAAATGTGTTCTTTCTCATTACTGTTTCACAGACGAGTGGAACCCTTGGATGGCTTGAAAACCTCTATCAGGTGAGCAAGACCACCTCCGATTTCCACCTCAGTAACATCACCCGACTCCACCCCTGGTTCAGCTCATCTGCTATTGAAACCCTCACCAATGCCTTCGTTACCTCTAGACTTGATCAATCCAATGCAATCTTGGCTGGTCTCCCACATTCTACCTTCTGTAAACTTGAGACCATCCAAAGCACTGCTGCCCAAGTCCTATTCACCCACCGCTGGTCCACACTGGATCCCAGTTAAGCAAAACCTTGATTTTAAAATTCTCATCCTGGTTTTCAACTTCCTCTATGGCTTCGCTCCTTCCTACCTAATCTCCTCTAGCCCCACAACCCTCTGAGTTATTTGAATTCCTATAATTCGGGCCTCTTGAGGATCCCCAATTTTAACTGCTCCGCTATTGCTGCCATGTTGTCAGCTGCCAAGGCCCTAAACTCTGGAATTCCATCCCAAAACCACTCCACCTCTCTTTTTTGCCCTGTAAGATGCTCCTTAAAATTTATCACTTTGACCAGGATTTTGGTCATCTGCCCAAATATCTCCTTTTGTGTCCAGATGTCTATTTTTGCTTCATAATGCTCCTGTGAAGTTCCTTGGGACCTTTTATTACCTTAAAAGCATCATATAAATATCAGTTGTTGTTGTTGTTGTTGCTGTCATCCCTCGGTTTCCTCATGTATGTAGAGATGGCTGAATGGGGAAAAAGAACAATTTTCAGTTGGTGAAGCTTCTTGAAGCTCACCATTTGAAGTATGATGACAATGGTAATTGTTGGCTGTAACGCGTTAAAATTTACTAAGGGAGTCTGAGTTGCTATGGCAACAGGCACTTTTTACATACAGGTTGTAGACTGGAGAGATGGAGAGTGATGGTCGAGGCTTCAACATTCTTTCCATCACATGGCTGACCAGTAACCTCTCCCACCCTTAACCATCTGCCATTAGTGTGTTGGAAGGATTTGCAGGTTGATACTCAACCTGTTTGACCACATTGTGAATGCACCTTCTACGGTTGTCAAGTTCCGGGATGGGATTTAAGTCTGGAACTCCTGGCTCGGAGGCAGGGATGTTACCCACTGAGCCAACAGATTTCCAACTTTCGTGAAATGTGGGCATCAATGAAAAGCCAGCATTTATTGCCCCATCCCGAATTGCCCTGGAGAAGGTGGTGGTGAGCCACCTTCTTGAACCGCTGCAGTCCCAATGGTGCAAGTGCATCCACAGCGCTGTTAGGAAGGGAGTCCCTGGATTCTGACCCAGCGACAGTGAAGGAATGGTGATATAGTTCCAAGTCAGAATGGTGTTGGCTTGGAGGGGAACTTCCAGGTGATGGTGTCCCATGTGTCTGATATTGTTCTCCTTCTAGGTGGTAGTGGTCGTCGGTTTGGAAGGTGCTGTAGAAGCAGGCTTCACGAGTTGTTGCAGTGCACCTCGTAGATGGTGCATACTGCTACCACTTTGTGTCAGCAGTGGAGGGAATTTATGTTTAAGATAGTGGCTGCTTTGTCCTAGATGGTATGAAGCTTCTTGGGGGTTGTTGATGCTCTACTCATCCAGGCAAGTGGAGAGCATTCCATCACATTCTTCACATAACTATATCTCATAAGTGGTGGACAGGCTTTTGGAAGTGAGGGGGAGAGTCACTCACTTAGCCTCTGACCTGCTCGTGGAGCCACAGTATTTATATGGCTGGTCCAGTTCAGTTTCTGGTCAATGGTAACCCTCAGCATGGTAGCGGATTCAGTGATGAATGTCAAGGGTAGACGGTTAGATTCTCTCTTGTGGAGTTGGTCATTGCCTGGTGCTTGTGTAGTGTGACTGTTACTTTTATCAGAACAAGCCTGAGCGTTGTCCAGGTCTCACTGCATGCGAGCATGGGCTACTTCAGTATCTGAGGAGTTGCAAATGGTGCTGAATATTGTGCAATCATCAATAACCATCCCTACTCCTGACCTTATGATGGAAGGAAGGTCATTGATGAAGCAGCTGAAGATGGTTGGCCAAGGAAACTAACTTGAGGAATTCCTGCAGTGATGTCTTGGGGCTGAGATGATTGGCCTCCAGCAACCACAACCATCTCTCTTTGTGCTAGGTATAGCTCCACTAGTGGAGAGTTTTCCCTCAATTCCCATTGACTTCAGTTTTGCTGTGGCTGCATAATTTACCAGAGATGAGGCATTTTAACTACTTGGTTAGGTTGGAGAAGCTGGGGTTATTGTCCTTGGAACAAAAGAGATTGAGGGGAGATCTGATATAGGTGTATGAGGTTCTACAGATTTGGATAAGGTAGGCAAGGGAAATCTGTTCCCATTAGCTGATGGTACAAGGATGAGGGGAGACAGATTTAAAGTTTTGGGCAAGAGGTGCAGGGGGAATGTGGGGAGGAAGTTTTATTACACAGAGAATGGTAATGACCTGGAACTTGCTGCCTATGAGGGCGGTGGAAGTGGAAACAATCAATGATTTCAAAAGGAATCAAAACTTTGCCTGCTTTGTTGTCAATCAGAATGAGTGGGTAGTTGAGCGTGTGTCTCCAGCTGGCTTCCCATTGGTGCAGGGCCCAGTCAATTACGTACACAGCAATGGCCACACTCCCAGATAAACCAGAAGAGTTTCCATTCCATCAACATGCATCTGGTGCACGACCACAAAAAGATATTTCTGCAGTTGTGCGCAAGGTTCTTGGGGAGCAGCCATGATGCTTTCATCTTGTGGCATTCCAAACTCATGATACCTTTGACCTGAAGCACACTGTTAAGTGGTGACTTTAAACTGTGCTGATGGCACCCATCAGGAACCCAACCAAGTTCTACAGCCATAGAATGAACCAAGTCAACATGATTGACTTTCACCCTATCAGAGGCCTTTCTTTTGCCCTTGTTCCGCCGACCACTTGCTCAAAAGCCATTACATCTGTAGCTTTCCCAGTTCTGGTGAAAGGTCATTGACCTGCTGAGTACCTCCAGCATTTCCTGCTTTTATTTCAGATTCCCAGGATCCACAGTGTTCTGCTTTTCAAAGACAGTCTGTTGTATGGCAGGTGGGTCGCTGGTATTTAATTCTGATTGGGTAGTGGGAGCACCCCATCCTCACGGGCCAGGGAACCTGAGACGCCAGCACTGTCTCCTCTGCAGTTGTAAGCTGGTTAGTCGTTGGAAAACCACCTGTGTTTCTGTCGCTCTCTCTCTCTCTCTCTCTCCTTGTGTCCTGCACTCTCTTCTTCTGCAATGGGCGAACGAACAGGCCTATGAGTCACTTTAATGGCACAGGTCCACACAAAGGTGCACTTAATGAGGGTGTTTATCAGAGAAAGACATGAAATTGCATTAAGGTGAGAGTGAGTGGCAGTGGTGGATGGATCCATGGAGATGTGGGCAAAGACGTCAAAAGAGAAAGGTGGGTGAGTGTACAAGATGAATGGGTGTGAAGAATGATGTCATGGAATCAAAGGGCAGAATGAGGTGTTGGGGTGATATGCACAGTAGCAGGTAGGTGAATGTTCAATTGTACTCCCCTTTCCTGAATCCAGGGGTAAGACATTGCCATGCTCTTGCTCCCGGGCCACTTCCAGTCTTGTTTTTTCATTGCAGCAACAGTTTCTTCCTTGTATTGCTGGGGAAGAGGATCTCTCTCTGATTCCTCCCAGACCCAATGGCATATCTAGGTAGAGTTGTCAACCCTCCAGGATTGGCCTGGAGTCTCCAGGAATTGAAGATCAATCTCCAGGATACAGCTGTGTGCAATCCTGGAGAAAAATCATTGGGACTTTAAGGAAATTTTTTTTTTTTTTGTCATTTCCTTTGAAATGTCTCTTTACTAGATATAAAAAATATTGAAAATGGGGGGGGAGAAAGGCTATTTGGCTGACAGTCAAGCATGATCCAATTGTGCTTTTCAATTGGCGTAAGAAGGCAGTGCATCACAAGAATGGATGTGTTGGCTGACGGATGGCTGGAGCATGGGGGCAAGTCATGTGATGAAACCACCAGGAATGCATTGAAATCAAAATTGGCACCCCTATTTTTAGGGAGACATCATTCCAGTGGGAGGCAGCCTTTTCCTCTCTGGAGTCTCTTCTTAAACTTTGTTTTCTGTTGTTTCAAACGCCAACAAATCCCATCTTTGAATTGGCCCTTTAAATACTGGAGTTGATATTGCATCAGGTGAGTTGTCTTCACAAATTGACGGTCAATCTGGGAGTGAAATGATGATGAGGTGGCTGCATAATAATGCGCCACTGGATATCTGTAGATCGTTACACGTGTTTATGATACACTGAACTAATGTATTGTCCTCTTCAAAAATACTTTCCTGACTAAATCCAAAGGGTTCACTGTGTGACTGAAGAATATTTTGTTTATTGGAAAGAATTGCTGTTCATTATCAGAAAGAAGGCAGCTTTACAATGGGAGTAGGAGCGATTATGTGTCAAACCCAACTTCCAGTCTGTCACCAAGACTGTCTCCTTCTATCTCTATTTCTAAAATGTCACCTGTCCCCATTCCTCCACATGCTCTGACCCATGCTTCTCGTAACCTCTAGGCTCATCCTTTCCAACATTCCTTATTTGCCTCCCCAAATTCCAGCTATGCAAACAACTTATAAAGCCTTCCACTGCCCATATTTTAAGCAATGTTCACTTTTGACCCAAACTCTGCTTGTATCGAAGGTTCATGGTTCATTTGGTGCAAAGGAATAAGTTACAAATTTGCACACAGCTATGCCCAAACAACAAATAATATTCTAAAAGGCTATACATACTTATCTATATGTCTAGATGATGAGAATACAAGACGGTCATGCTATAACTATACAAAGCCATGTTTCAACCAGACCTGCATGACTGTGAGCAGTTCAGGACACAGCTCTGGCCTTGGTGGGAGTGCAGTGCAGGTTTACCAGAATGATAGCTCAGCTCCAAGGATTGAACTATAAGGAAAGTTGTAGGGCTGTATTCCCTGGAATTCAGAAGGTTAAGTGATTTAAAAAAAAATTCTGTCACGGGATGTGGGCATCGCTGGCTAGACCAGCATTTATTGTCCATCCCTAATTGCCCTTGAGAAGGTGATGGTGAGCTACCTTCTTGAGCTGCTGCAGTCTATGTGGTGTAGGTACATCCACAGTGCTGTTAGGGAGGAAGCTCCAGGATTTTGACCCAGCGACAGTGAAAGAATGGCGATATATTTCCAAGTCAGGATGGTGAATGGCTTTGAGGGGAACTTTCAGGTGATGGTGTTCCCATGTATCTGTTGACCTTGTCCTTCTATATGGCAGTGGTCGTGGGTTTGGAAGGTGCTGTCAAAGGAGCCTTGGTGAGTTCCTGCAGTGCTTCTTGTAAATGGTACACACTGCTGCCACTGTGCATCAATGGTTGAGGAAGTGAATGTTTGTGAATGGGATGCCAATCAAGCAGGCTGCTTTGTCCTGGATGGTATCAAGCTTCTTGAGTGTTGTTGGAGCTGTACTCATCTAGGCAAGTGGAGATTATTCCATCACACTCCTGACTTTTGCCTTGTGGATGGTGGACAGGCAATAGGGAATCAGGAAGTAAGTTACTCTCCACAGAATTCCCAGCCTCTTGACGCCATAGTATGTATATGGCTAGTCCAGTTCACTTTCTGTTCAATGGTAACCCCCAGGATGTTGATAATGGAGAATTCAGCAATGATAATGTCAAGCAAAGATGTTTGGATTCTCACTTGTTGGAGGTGGTCATTGCCTGACATCGTTACTTGCTAAAGATGGTTGGGCCAAGGACACTACCCTGAGGAACTCCTGCAGTGATGTCCTGGGGCTAAGATGATTGAACTCTAACAACAATCTTCCTTTGTGCTAGGTTTGATTACAGCCAGTGGTGAGTTATCCCTCTGGTTCCCATTGACTCCAGTTTTGCACATTCAGTCAAATGCTGCCTTGATGTCAACTCTCCCCTCAAATCAAGAGTTCAGCTCTTTTGTCCATGTTTGGACCAAGGCCGTAATGGATGATTTCATCCAGGTTTTCATGATCTTAAGAGGAAGGCCAGTATTTGTTGCCCATTCCTAATTGCCCATGAACTAAGTGCTGCCATTGCAGAGGGCAGTTAGAGTCAGTGTGGGTCTGGAGTTACATGTAGGCCAGGTTTCCCTTCCCCAATGGATGGGCATGGGACTTGAAGTGAACCAGATGGGTTTCTATGACAATCAGCAGCAGTTTCACAGTCATTGTTAGATTTCTTAATCCCAGATTTTTATTCAATTTCCACCACCTACCATGGTGGGATTTGAACCCAGGTCTCTAGAGCATTACCATGGGTCTCTATATTACTGGTCCAGCAATAATACCACTACACCATCACCTCCCCCTATAAGGCAATGAAGTACAGCAGTTATTGTAAGAAATGTGATAGTCAACTTGCTCACAGAATTGTCCCACAAACTGCAATGAGATAAAAATCACATCATCTATTTTAGTTCACCTTTTTGATTGAGGGATAATATTGGCTAAAACACTAGAGAGAACTCCCCTGCTCCTCCTTGAAATGGAGCCATGGGATCATTTACATCCACCTGAGAGAACAGGCAGGCTCTCATTTTAACATCTCTTCGGAAAGACAGCATCAACAACACTGTAACACTCCCTTCCTTTTGCACTCGATTGTTGGCCAAGATTTTGTGTGCTCAGATCTCACAGATTGAGGAATAAACCTCTGAAACTCAGAGGTAACAGTTCTACCCATCAAGCCACCTTGGGTTATGAGCTGCTAGCCGCAGCTGTGGCTTAAATCCTGAGGTTCAGAGGTGAGTGTGTTACCGACTGATCCAAGATCACATAGTACTGCACAGCAGAGTGTTCAGTGGGAAAAAGATTGATTGGTGGAAGTCAAAACTCAAGGCAGACTACACTTTTTCTAAATAAGCAGGTGGGAATTGAGAGTACAGACAATAATAATGCAAATTACCACAATCAATTAATCAGGGTGGAAGTAGTTGGGGCATACAATTAGATGAGCAATTAAATCAAAGATTTGAAACCAGTGCAACAATCAGTGTTTCATTCTGCTACTATGACATTAATCAGAAGTGCTGGCTCCATGTTTCATAGCCAGATGAGGTAAAGCTCATAATTGAGCAAGTTTTGCCATAAACTCCTGCTGTTGCTGTACAATTGATTCACTCCTAGAGAAATTTGTTGCTCCCAATTTTATAACCACTTAGTGTATAATGAAAACCTGCTGTTAGAGATGGGTTAATGATTTTAGACCTTGTGCATTCAGGGGACATATGACTGCCAATTGGGATTAGTTCACAGTGTGCTTTTAATGGTATTTGTGTAATAGGAGGAATTGGATGAAGAGAATATATTCCTCACCATGCAAGCATTGCCATTAACATTACTTGTAGGTAAGCACATTTTGAAGAACTCACATTTTGTTCCTCCTTAGACAATAGTCCTTGAATGTTGCCATTCATGCCACATAATTCTGTTGCAAGATTCTGGAATCATGGAAGCAAACAGCACTGAAGGAGGCCATTTGGCCCATCATATATGTTTCAGCTCGTTGTAAGATGCATACAATTATTCCCACATCACTCTATTCTTTCCTCATAGCTCTGTAAACCTTCCTTTTTCAAGTACCCATTCTGTTCCCTTTTGAAAGTGATGATTGAATTTGTTTCCACCAGCCAGACAGTGCATTCCAAATCATAACAGCGTGCTGCTTTTTTTGTGTCAGCCATGGCTCAATTGGTAGCATTCTTGCCTCTGAATTGCAATGTTCCTGGTTGAAATCCACCTCCAGGACTTGGACACAATTGTCAAGGCTGGCCTAGCCAATGACGCTCACATCCCATGAAGGTATTAAAAAAAAACTCCAGTCTTTTGGTTGAGATATCAAACCAAGGCCCTATCCCTCCTGCTCCCTGGATGTAAAAAGGATCCCATGGCACAATCAAATTGCTGTTTGTGGGAGCTTGCTGCATGTAAATTAACTGGTGTGTTTCCTACATCACAATAGTGATTACAGTTCAAATATACTTCACTGGATGTCAAGGACTTTGAGATGCTCGGTCATCATGAAATGTGTTATATAAATGCAAGTCTTCCTTTTTTTTTAAAGAAAATATTCTCCTTGTCTCCTATCTAGTTCTTTTAAATGTTGTGTTTTTCATATTGTTATACACAGGTGAAGAGGTTAAGGGGGTCTTGTGGTATAGCGGTAGTCCATTACTTCTGGGCAAGAGTTCTGGGTTCAAGTCCCACTCCAGGACTTGATGGCCATGGAAGGTGTGTTCATAATGTGGCCAAACAGCTTGATTATTAGCCTGTAAAACCTTCCAATGTGTCTAGTAGCAGGCAGTAAGAGTGGGAACGTTTCTTGGTCAGGCAGAGTGCAACAGCAAACCACTGCAGGACTTTGCCAAGCATTATCATAGAGTGTTCCACTGGAAGTCCAGGTTGCCCATTTGTCCTCTTAGGCAGGGTACCTGAAGGAAGAGTGAAAAGGGGTAAATTAGACTAGGTTTGTGTTCCCTTGAAGATTAAAGGCTGATCAAATTGAGATATTCAGGATGATTAACAGAGAAGACGGATAGAGTAAAAACTATTTCCTCTCATGGAAGAAATCCAGAACAAGATGGAATATTTTAAAATTTAGAGTTAAGATATCAGGGATGATATGCAGAAGCACTTTGTCATGCAAAAGGTAACAGAAATCTGGAATTGACCCCCCACACCCCCCAAAAGAAACAGGGGCTTAATTGAAAATTTCAAAACTGAAATTGATAGATTTTTATTTGGCAAGGGTGTTAAGGGATAGACAGCTCAAGGGGCTGAAGGGCCTCCTATTCCTATGTTGCATGCTGGTGTCTTTCTTTGCTTTTGTAACTGTCGTTTCACTCTCACCCAGTGCTGATGCTCTACTTGTACTACTATACGAACAGAAAACTAAATATATTAGTGCGTTGGGAAAAGTAGAAATCAGTTTTTACCATCGGAAGGTAACCTTAGTTAAATAATGCATGAAGATTAAATGAAAAATGACATAAGCCCTTTAAAAAACAAGGTTTTTTAAAATTAAATTTCACAATTCAGAGACCGAACTGCACCACTGAATGTAGCATATCCGATGAATTAGCTACTGGGGTAAATTCTACATAATTCATCAGTCGTCACCTAAATATATTAACGCTCTTCAGTAAAGCATGCACCTCTGAAAATTTGTCAACTGTTACATTTTCCACACAGCAAAAAGAAAGCTGATACTGCATTTATTTTTCCAGACATACATCTATTTGTTACAGGAATAAAAAAATTGATTTTAATACCTTTGGTTATGAATGAATGAACCCGTTCAATTATGAAAGATCTATTCCTTTATCTAAATTCTGTTCCATACAGTTCATCACAAAGATGTTGTTTAATGTTTAGTATAACTCTGCTTGAAGACTACAGGAGTTATCAATACCCTGATTTAATGCCACAAACTTTGATGGTGTCAGGGGAAATCTGGCATCGTTCATTTAAAATTATTCTTCGCTTTTAGTTCAATGGTGGTGTGATGACAGATGTGCTAGAGTTTGAGGGATTTTGGGATGCTCTCTAAATGCCATGCGGTTCTAGGTCAGTGTTGAAATTGAGCAACCAGTTAGACCCAGACTGAAAGGAGAGTCCGTTTGCAAGATATGTGTTTTACTCAGAAGATGAGCTGCTGAATGTAAGACACTTTTTATAGTAACAAATTTATTAAATTGCTTTTATCATTCTGTGTTAAATTATTGGAGACACTAAAAGCAACATAATGTGACCACTGTATTGATCTGGTGTACATACACCCACAGAGCTGTTAGGAAGGAAGTTCCAGGCTTTTAAATCAGCGACAGCGATGGAACGGCGATATAGTTCCATGTCAGGATGGAGTGTGGCTTAGAAGGGATCTTGCAGGTGGTGGTGTTCCCATGTATCTGCTACCCTTGTTCTTCTTGGTTGTAGAGGTCATGATTTTGGAAGTTTACATGTTGTTCCTGTCACCTTTGCATTTGGAAACAGAGACTTTGTGGGAGCAAAATAATGCACGGAGTAGTCCCAATAATTCCGCTCTGGAGCTCCCCTTGAAAACATGGCTATAGAATGGACCCAGTCTCTGAGGTGAGGGAGGTTGTCTGCCCTTGACATTGAGGCAGCATTTGACTGAGTGTGGCGTCAAGGAGCCCAAACAAACATTGAGGTCAATGAGAATCAGGGGGAAACTCTCCACTGGTTGGAGTCATACCTGGCACAAAGAAAGATGATTATGGTTGTTGAGGGTCAATAATTTCAATCCCAGGACATTGTCGTAGGAGTTCCGCAGGGTAATGTCCTAGGCTTAACTGTCCTTAGCTGCTTCATCAACGACCTTTCCTCCATCATAGGGTCAGAAGTGGGGATATTTCCTAATGATTGTACAGCATTCAGCACCATTTCCGACTCATCAGAAATTGAGGCAGTCTACACCCATGTGCAGCAAGACCCACACAATATTCAGGTTTGGGCTGGATAAGTAGCAAGTAATATTTGGGCTGCACAAGTGCCAGGTAATGACCATCTCCAATCTAATTGTCTCTCTCAGACATTCAGCGGCTTTACCATCACTGAATCCTCTGCTATCAACATCCTGGGGGGTTACCATTTACCAGAAACTTAACTTGGCCAGCCATATAAATACATAGGCTACAAGAGCAGGACATGATTGGGAATTCTGTGGTGAATAATTTTCACCTTCTGGCTCTCCAAAGCCTGCCCACCATCTACAAGGCACAAGTCAGGAGTATGATGGAAAACTCTCTACTTAGCTGGATGAGTGTAACTCCAACAGCATTCAACAAGCTCAGCACCATCCAAAGCAGAAAGCTTGATTGGCACCCCATCCAGCATCTTAAACATTCACTCCCTTCAACACCGACACAGTGGAAGCAGTGGGTACCATACACAAGATGCAAGGCAGGAATTCACCAAGGCTCCTTCGACAGCACGTTCTAAGCCCATGACTAGTACCACCTAGAAAGACAAAGGCAGCAGATGTATGGGAAGACCACCACCTGGAGGTTCCCGTCCAAGCCACTCACCATCCTGACTTGGAAATATATCACTATTCATCACTGTCGTTGGGTCAAAATCCTGTAACTCCCTCCCTAACAGCACTGTGTGTGTACTTACACAACATGGAATGCAGTGGTTCAAGAGGGTGGCTCACCACCATC
Organism: Carcharodon carcharias; assembly: GCF_017639515.1. Classification (NCBI taxonomy): domain Eukaryota; kingdom Metazoa; phylum Chordata; class Chondrichthyes; order Lamniformes; family Lamnidae; genus Carcharodon; species Carcharodon carcharias. Next base: position 160,982,718 of record NC_054475.1, on the reverse strand, counting down.
TTCTCAAGGGCAATTAGGGATGGGCAACAGATGTTCACATCCCATGAAAGAATATAAATACAAAAACAGAAATGTCCCAGTCATAGAATCATAAAGGAGGCCATTCGGCCCATTTTGCTTGGCCGGGTCTTTGAAAGAACTATCCATTTAATCACATTCCCTTGTTTTTCTGCATTACCCTGCAAATTAGTCCTCTTCATGTACCTGTTCAATCGTAATTTCCTGTGGAACCTGATTCCACTACCCTTTCAGGTAGTACTTTCCAGGTCTTAACAACCAGACCTTTCTGTGAAAAAGGTTTCCCCCATATCCCCTCTGATCCCTTTTTCAAATTGTTTTAAATCAATGGCCTCTCATTATCCCCATTTTCCAGAGGAAGCATTTTCTCCCAACTTGCTCTCTCAAAAAATCCTCATCATTTTCAATACCTCCATCAAATTTATCTTAGCTTTCTCTGCTCTAAGGAAAACAATATCATTTTCTCCTATCAGTCTATATAAAGGTTTTCATTCCTGATATCCTCTGGTAAATCTCCCGTGCATCCTCTCTAATACCTTGACATTCTTCCGAAAATGCAGTGCTCAGAATTGGACACAATACTTCAGTTGAGGCCTACTACTGACGCCCGGCTACCTAGTATAACTTACTTGTTTTTTGTTTTCTCCGACCATCAGGCAAATCCAGACACTGACCATTGGGCAGGCGCTGGCCGCAGGCTGCCAGGCGGGCGCTATTTTTAGGCAGTTGCTTGGGATCTCCGATGATTTGCATCCACTTCAGTTTGATGGGATCTGAGATTCCAGCGAAGTCCAATGTGTAATCTACAGACTCTGCCACATGCGGAGCAGGTGGGGCTTGAAGGATTGGGGTGGTGGGTTTTATTGGAGGTTTGTGCGCTTCTCCCTACACTTCAACTTTGCCTCTCCATGTTCCTGATGAAGCCTCCTTCAGTTGGCCTTCTCCTGCACGCTGTGTTTCACTTAAGGCAGCAGTGTCGATGTTGAGGTGCCCGAGTACTATGATGACAGTGTGGCACTCGGGTCTGTCAGTTGGGCTTGTTCATGAGGGTCCTGATGCTCCAGGTCCCAAACTTCATTTTGACAAGTGGAAAATGACTTTCTGTGATTTATTTTAAATGTGGGGTGGTCATAGCACGCTGACTGCCATACGGACTGGGCAGAGGTGGGGGCCCTGCTCCAATGGAAGGATGTTCCAAGGCGATTGGAGGCCTAGCACTGCTGTGAGACTTTAGCACTCTCTGCGCAAAATCATACGCAGATATGTATGTATCTGCGAACAGGAAGCCCCTGAACAAGGTGTTCCCCTATATCCGCCATTTTTCATCTAGGCCACAGAAAACCACCTACCCACTGCAGGAGTCAGTTGGCTGGATGACCGGTTTGTGATGCAGAGTGACGTTCAATTCCCATTCCGACTGAGGTCACCCTTCTCAACCTCGCCCCTCGCCTGAGGTGTGGTGACCCTCTGGTTAAACTCTCCACCATTCGTCTCTCTCTGTCTCGAATGAGAGAGCAGCCTGTGGTCCTCTGGGACTACGGTGACTTTCACTTCACCTGCCCACTGCTGCCTGCCTGGCCATGCCAGCCATTTTCTGGTGTGGGTGGGCAGCATATCATCCCAGGCTTGCTAACAAAGCTAACTGACCTTTAATTATTCATTAAAGTGATAGGTGGGTTGCTGGTTTTGACGCTCGTCTATCTAGCGTTTTATGGGGATCAGCTCAGGGGGTGGGAAGAAGGTGGTGCACTCGCCACCCGAGATATTTAACCCACCGCCCCCCCCAACACTAACCCCACTGCTTGGGAGTGGAGGCGTAAAATCCAGCTAATAGTTTCTCCCATGTTTTATTTTAAGCAGATGTTTACTAACCTGCAGATATTGCCGGCTGTACAGGGCCCACCCTCCTCTCTCTCTCTCTCTCTCTCTCTCTCTCCCTCTGTGGCAGTCTTTCAGCTCTGCTCTAACCAACCTAATTCATTGGCTGTAAAGCACTTTAGGACATCCTGAGTTTGTGAGAGGCGTGATATAATAAAAGCAAGGTTTTTTTTGTTTCTTTTAGTACTCCCGACACACCTTCAGCCAGCTTCCCCTCCTCTCTCTCTGTGCAACCCCCTCCCCCGCCCCACACTTAGCTGTGAATCAGTTTGCTAGCTCTACTGCCCCAGTGAAGGCAAGTTTTTCCTTTCCCTCCCTCCCTCCTTCCCTCCCTCCCCATTCGTTCATGGAATGTGGACATCGCTAGCCAGGCCCACAAATTCACAGGACATTTTTAAGAGTCAACCACATTGCTGTGGTTCTGGAGTCACATGTAGGCCAGACCAGGTAAGGACAGCAGATTTCCTTCCTTAAAAGGTATTAGTGAACCAGATGGGCTTTTATGACAATCGGCAATGGTTTCATGGTCATCATCAGACTTTTAATACCAGATTCTTATTGAATTCAAATCTCACCATCTGCTATGGTGGGATTCAAATCCGGGTCCCCAGAGCATTATCCTGGGTCTCTGGAACGCTAGCCCAGTGACAATACCACTACGCCACCACCTCCCTCATTGCTACTGTAATTTTTGTTGAAAGCGTTTTAGGGTGAACTAATATTTGAAATCAACATAACTTCCCTTCACCTGTAATGAGCATAAGAGAAAGCTTTTGTTTTTCATTTGATTCCAAAACCTATTCATGCTCAGCAAAAACAAGTTAACATGTTTTAACCGAGGTTAACTGTCATTTGGCAAAAAAAATGAGATCCAGATTTATCACTAATTCATAAACAAATATAATTAATTTCCGTCCAATTGCTTAAAGTGGAGGCTGTGTTCTATTCAACAGAAGACTTCAAGCACTGTAAACTGTGTTTCATCTGTTGCCTTAGAAACATTGCATTGCCAATGTATCATAATCCCTTGATGACTGCCATTTTATGAGCTGCTGTTCGTTGACATTACAATAATCTGTTCAAGGTCATGTTTAATTGTTATTTTCAGCCACCTGACCTTATCTATCACAATGTTTAGTGTCTGATTACAATTACTGATTTATACTGACTTAATGTAAAAATAAGAGGATTATACCCAAGCTATTGTACTACAAGCGTAGCTTCTAGAATAGCAAGCTGTAAATTGATTCATTAGTTCATAAATCAGAATCCTCTTTTTACTGCTCAGGTACATTCACAGAGATTCTGCTGTCACTTTCTGTTATTTCTGCAGTGGTTGCTGCATTTATTTATCAGTACTGTCAGCTTGGCTTGCTTCAGTAGCACTCCTCCATCTGATCACCTTCCTCTTCCTCACCTGCTTGCTTCCCTTTGGCACCATCATCTGCAAATACAGCACCAGTCTTCCCATGTCTGTCACTGGCACCTAATACTACTGTCTGTGCCTCTCTTGATCCCTCTCCTATCTCTGTACTGTCAGACTTCTTAAAAGCAAAATACTGCGGATGCTGGAAACCTGAAACAAAAAAAAATTGCTGGAAAAACTCAGCAGGTCTGACAGCATCTGTGGAGAGGAAGACAGAGTTAACGTTTTGAGTCCGTATGCCTCTTCATCAGTTCTGTCAAACTGCTTGATTGGCATCCAGCCTTGTCCAAGTTGCATTTTAATCCAGTTAAATATTGGCAAGATCAAACCTATTGTCTTTGGCCTTTGCCGCAAACTCTGTACCCTCACACCAAGACTATCCCTCTGTCTGTTCACCATTTCAGGCTTAACCAGGCTGTTTGCAACCTTGTTGTCCTGTTTGATCACAACCTGAGATTCTGACCCCTTATCCGTTCCATCAGTAAGACTGTATATTTCACCTTCATTATATTTGTCCATTTTCCATCACAGCCTCTCTTGTGGTGCAGTGGGTAGTGAGTCTGAGTCTGAGCCAGAAGCTCTGGGTTCAAGACCCACACCAGGACTTGATGGCCAAGGAAGGTGCATTCATAATGTGACCAAACAGGTTGGGTGTAAACCTGTAAATCCTTACAACACACACCAATGGCAGGAAGTAAGAGAGGGAGAGTTTCCTGGTCAGCCATGTGATGGAAAGAACGTTGAAGCCTTTACAATCGCTATCCATAGCTCTTGACCACAACATGCATGTAAAAAGTGCATCTTGCCACAGCAACTTGAAGTCCCTGAGTGAACTGTAACCCACCACTGCAGCCTGAGTCCATCTGCTGCTGAAACCCTTGTTCACGCTTTGCCATCTCAAGAGTAATCCTTCCAACCTCCATAAAATTGGGCTTATTCACTTTTTATCCTACCCCACACAAAGTCCCTCTAACATCTCCCTCGGCTTTGCTGACCTGCTTTCCATCCAGGTTCACGTGACTGACATGATCTTGTCCATCCCTCTCTTTCTGAAAACTTTAGCGCTCCCCAGTAATGCACAGCAGTATCAAGTAAATTACAAATACTACTCCTAACAAAGGACTTAATCCACGATTTTCTGATTCAGAAGAGAGTGCCCATTGACCTTACTTATGACCATTTTATTTTAAACAGAGGAATTCTTCACTCAGATGCAGAGGGACTTCACAAAAGTGCAGGACAGAAGGATCTGGGTGTTCTTGTGCATGAAACACAAAGTTAGCATGCAGGTGCAGCAAGTAATTAAGGAGACAAATGGAATGGGCTAGGGGGTTGGAGTTTAAAAGTAGTGAAGTTTTGTTACAACTGTACAGGGTGTAGGTGAGGCCACATCTGGAGTACTGCGTACAGTTTTGGTCCCTGTATGTAAGAAAGGATATACTGGCATTGGAGGCAGTTCAAAAGAGATTCACTAGGCTGATTCCTGGGATGAAGGGGTTCACTTATCAAAAATGGCTAAGCAGGTTAGGCCTTTATTCATTAGAGTTTAGCAGAATGAGGGGTGATCATATTGAAACGTACAAGATCCTGAGGGGGCTTGACAGAGTAGATGTTGAGAAGATGTTTGCACTAGTGGGGGAATCTCGAATTAGGGGACATAGTTACAGATAAGGGGACACTCATTTACAACTGAGATGCAAAGGAAATTCTTCTCTCAGAGGATTGTGAATGTCTGGAATTGTCTACCCAAGAGAGTTGTGGAGGCTAGATCACTGCAAGCATTTAAAGTGGAGATATAGATTTTTGAAATATCGGGGAGTTGAGGGCTATGAGGACTTGGCACAAAAGAGGAGTCGAGGTCTGGGGCTGATCAGTCATGATATTATTGAATGGCGGGACAGACTTGAGGGTCTGAATGGCCTACTCCTGCTCCTATTTATTATGTTCTTATGTTTAAGATAGTAGCCAAAAGAGATGTCCTTTAAGGAAGGAAATCTGCTATCCTTACCTAGTCTGGCCGACATGTGATTCCAGAACCACAGCAATGTGTTGACCCTTAGATGCCCTCTGAAATAGCCTAGCAAGCCATTCAGTTGTATCAAACTGCTGCAAAGTCTCAAAAAAGGATTTTAATCGGATGGTCCACTCAGCATCGACTTAGGCATTAGAAACGATAACAGCAAACTCACCCTGTCGACCCTGCAAAGTCCTCCTTACTAACATCTGGGGGCTAGTGCCAAAATTGGGAGAGCTGTCTCACAGATTAGTCAAGCAACATCCTAATATAGTCATCCTCATGGGATCAAACCTTACAGATAATGCCCCAGGCGACACCATCACTACTGGTAGGACAGACTCAGCAGAGGTGGTGGCACAGTGGTGTACAGTCTGGAGGGATTTGCCATGGGAGTCTCCAACACCGACTCCGGACCCAAAGGGGTCTCATGGCATCAGATCAAGGCAAGGAAACCTCCTGATTTCCATGTATCGCCCTCCCTCAGCTGATGAATCAGTGCTCCTCCATGTTGAACACCACTTGGAGGAATTACTGAGGGTGGCAAGGATGCAGAATGTACTCTGGGTGGGGGACTTTAATGTCCATCACAAAGAGTGGCTTGGTAGCATCACTACTGACTGAGCTGGCTGAGTCTGAAAGGACATAGCTGCTAGGCTGGGTCTGCGGCAGGTGGTGAGAGAACAAACAAGAGGGAGAAACATACTTGACCTCATCCTCACCAAGCTGCATGTTGCAGTTGCATCTGTCTATGACAGTATTAGGCCAAGAGGTTACGGATTGTGTTCGAGTACAATTCTGCTGCTGCTGATGGCCCACAGCGCTTCATGGAGGCCCAGCCGCTGTGGAGATGAAGTCTTCCCTTCACATTGAGGATACCCTCCATCGTGCTGTGTGGCACCACCACCGTGCTAAATGGGATAGATTTTGAACAGATCTAGCAACTCAAGACTGGGCATCTATGAGGCGCTGTGAGCCATCAGCAGCAGCAGAATTGTACTCGAACACAATCTGTAACCTCTTGGCCCAGCATATCCCCACTCCAGCATTACCAAAAAGCCAGGGGATCAACCCTGGTCAATAAAGAGTGCAGGAGGACATGCCAGGAGCAGCAACCAGGCATACCTAAAAATGAGGTGTCAACCTGGTGAAGATATACCACAGGACTAATTGCGTGCCAAACAGCATAAGCAGCAAGTGATAGACAAAGCTACGTGATCCCACAGCCAACAGATCAGATCTAAACGCTGCAGTTCTGCCACATCCAGTCATGAATGATGGAGGACAATTAAACAACTTACTGGAGGAGGAAAGTCCACAGGTATTCCACCTTCAATGATGGGGGAGCCCAGCACATCAGTGCAAAAGATAAGGCTGAAGCATTTTCTACATTCTTCAGCCTGAAGTGTTGATTGGATGATCCATTCCTGCCTCCTCTGGAGGTCCCCAGAAACACAGATGCTACTCTTCATCTGATTCAATTTACTCCAGGCACTGGATACTGCAAAGGCTATGGACCCTGATAATAATCTGGCAATAGTACTGAAGACTTGTGCTCCAGAACTTGCTGCGCCCCTAGCCAAGCTGTTCCAGTACAGCTACAACACTGGCATATACCCGGCTATGTGGAAAATTGCCCAGGTATGTCCTGTACACAAAAAGCAGGATAAATCAACCCCAGCCAATTATCGCCACATCTGTCTACTTTCAATCATCAGTAAAGTGATGGAAGAGGTGATCAACAGTGCTATCAAGCGGCACTTGCTTAGCAATAAACTGCTCACTGATGCCCAGTTTGGACTCTTTAAGGCCACTGAGCTCCTGACCTCATTACAGCCTTGGTTCAAACATGGCCAAAAGCTGAACTCCCAAGGTGAGGTGAGAGTGACATCAAGGCCATATTTGTTTGATTGTGGCATCAAGGAGCCCGAGCAAAACTGGAATTAATGGGAATTGGGGGAAAACTCTCAGCTTGTTGGAGTCATAACAAGCACAAAGGGAGTTGGCTGTGATTGTTGGAGGTCAGTCATCTCAGCTCCAGGACATCACCGCAGGAGTTCCTCAGGGTAGTGTCCTCGGCCCAACCATCTTCAGCTGCTTCAACAATGACCTTTCTTCCATCATAAAGTCAGAAGTGGGGGTGTTCGCTGATGACTGCACTATGTTCAGCACCATTAGCGACTCCTCAGATACTGAAGAAGTCCCTGTCCAAATGCAGCAAGACCTGGACAATATTTAGGCTTGGACTGACAAGTGGCAAGTAACATTCGTGCCACACAAGTGTCAGGCAATGACTATCTCCAACAAGAGAGAATCTAGTCATCGCCTCTTGATGTTCAATGGCATTACCATCACTGAATCCCCCACTATCAACATCCTGGGGGTTACAATTGGCCAGAAACTGAACTGGACTAACCATATAAATACTATGGTTACAAGAACAGGTCAGAGACTAGGAATCCTGCAACAAGTAACTCGCCTTCTGACTCCCTTAGGACTGTCCACCATCTACAAGGCACAAGTTAGGAGTGTGATGGAATACTCCCCACTTGCTGGATGAGTACAACTCCCACAGCCCGCAAGAAGCTTGACACCATCCGAGGCAAGGCAGGCCGCTTGATTGGCACCACATCCACAAACATTCACTCCCTCCATCACCGTCACACAGTAGCAGCAGAGTGTACCATCTACAAGATGCACTGCAGAAACTCACAAAGTCTCCTTTGACAGCACCTTCCAAACCCACAACCACTACCATCTAGAGGGACAAGGGCAGCAGATACATGGGAACACCACCACCTGGAAGTTCCCCTCTAAGTCAGTCACCATCCTGACTTGGAAATATATCGCCGTTCCTTCACTGTCGCTGGGTCGAAATCCTGGAACTCCCTTCCTAACAGCACAGTGGATGTACCTATACCACATGGACTGCTGCAGTTCAAGAAGGCAGCTCACCACCACCTTCTCAAGGGCAACAAGGGATGGGCAATAAATGTTGGCTCTGGCCAGCGAAACTCACATCCCATGAATGAATGAAAAAATAAATAGACAAATTTTATGAATCAACCACATTTCTATGGGTCTGGAGTCACATGTAGGCCAGACCAGGTAAGGACAGCAGATTTCCTTCCCTAAAGGACATGAGTGAACCGGATGGGTTTTTATGACAATTGTTAATGGTTCCAGATTTTTATTGAATTAAAATTTCACGATCTGCCATGGTGGGATTTGAACCTGGCTTCCCCGAGAATTACTCTGGAACACTCGTCCAATAACAATATCATTATACCACCAACTCCCATGAGAGATTGAAATCGAGATTGAGATCATATAGGAATTTGGAAACCAAGATAGGAACTTTTAAAATCAAGGCACCGCTGAACTGGGAGCCAACGTAGATCAGTGAGCACAGGAGCGATAGGTGTACAAGACTTGTTGCGAGTCAGAGCAGAGTTTTGGTTGAGCTCGAGATTATTTAGGGTGGAAGATGGAAGGTCAGACATGAGTGCATTGGAATAGCCGAATCTTGAGGTAGCTATGGTATGAATGAGGGTTTTAGCAGATCAGCTACTAACATATCATTATTTTATTAATTAATAATGAGATAAACTGTTAGCAGGCAGGCAAACATTATTTTGAGAGCCAATAATTTCAAGGTCAATTATGCACTCCATTTTACAATTACATGATCATGGCACTCTACAAAGTTCCAGATCTCAATTGGCTGATACCTGACCTACAGATCTAGCCAATCAGTGACCAAATGTCTGTTGCAGCCATTCTCACTCTCAGATTTGACAAAGGATCCAGACTGTGAAAGGGAGAATTTCTGGGCTAATAATGGGCTTATCCTGTTCTTTGGGCATTTGGGCTAAGATTCATGACCTGCCCAAAACTGTTCAGATCGAAGTGGGTAGCACACAAATTTGGTGTACCCACTTCACATGCGTGATTGCAGTGTCTGGCCAAATGAGACCCCTGCTAATATCTTCTTAACACCTTCAGCTGCCTCTGCGCTCAGCAGGAGGGCACAGTAGTGTTGCTCAGAAACCATGTGATGCTGCTAGCCAGTGCTGCTTAAAGCTAGGCTGTCCCTCTTAAATTGCAGCAGTATTCTTCAATTTAAGCGAATGACAAAGTGAACACCAGGACAGAGAGGAGGTTCCAGGTGATGGATGCACTGCCAGAGATGTTAGTGGTGGAAAAGGGCTGGAGAAGAGTCACCATGGTTCTGTCCCAGGTCACAAGGACTACCCTCAGAAGGGAGTATCAACAGGTGGCTAGGGAGGTCAACTTCTGGAGCCTGGACCCGAGGACCTCGATAGATGGGTAACGAGTGGCAAGTGGTGAGCAGGAGGGAGTGAGCAGACTGGAAGAGGGAAGGGGTAGGAGGGGCAGTGAGCAAGACGGGCGGTGGGCATGAGGGAGGGAGGGGTTTGGGAAAGGGAAGCAGTAAATGGGAGGAAATGAAGGGATCAAGAGAGGCAGTGAGTGAAGCGGCAGTGTGTTTAAAAGAACAGACTGAGCATTCTCATGTTACAAGGGGTCCTGAGGCAAAAATGAAGGCAGCATTATTCAGGTACAAACAGTGTTCAAGTAAAACCATGCTATTAGAATGCTCTATAAACTGAGCGTACCTGTTCTAAACATTTTAGTTATGATTTGGAACAGCACAGAAGGAAACCATTCATCCCATCAGGCCTATGCCAGCTGTTTGAAAGAGCTATCCGATTAGTCACAGTCCCCCTGCTCTTTCCCCATAGCCCTGCAAAATTTTCCCTTCAAGTATTTATCCAATTCCCTGCTGAAAGTTACTGTTGAATCCGCTTCAACCACCCCTCCAGACAGCACATTCCAGATCATAATTACAAGAGGCTTTCTTCCTTTTAATGTCCACTAATGTATCACTGTCCCTGAGTTGAAAGATTGCCACAGAAACAGGAGCTTTTCTGACCCTGTTAGCAGTCTTTAGGTTTAACCGTCAGAACTTAGCTGCTGAGAATCCACATTCTTGGATTCCTCTGGATGCAAATTTGAGCCAAAAAAGGACTAAATTAACTACAACTCCCATCTTTAGCATAATCCAGTATTCTGCGTGCGGTTTCATATTTAGCTGCTGCTGAACATCTGCAATGGCATGGGTATTTTTCTAAATTGATCACAAATGAGTAAAATATTCTAACCGCCACTGCCCCCAGCTCCCACTTTGAAAGCCCTGTCATTCCAGCTTGGCAGTTGTAATGTATAGGGCCATCTCGCTTCCAAATGTGGGTCATTTCACCAATCAATCATGGGCCTAGTACACATTCATCGCTGCGATTTGATGTGAATACCAAAAAAAAAAAGATTGTGAAATATCTTTTCAAATTCATGATCACCCACATATATGGGGAGTGGGGGAGGGGGGGGGGGGGGGGCGGTGGAGAAAACCGCGTCTCACCAATTCAATTCCACACAGGCAGTAAATGCTCGTCTGTTGCCATAAATTTGCTGAATTCAGGGCCGTTACTGCAATGGTAATGTACTCAGAGCCTGCTGTATGGAATTGAAACAGCTTTTCTTGTTTTGTGTGGCAGGCTGATGACAATTTGAAAATGGAGTTTTTCTTGATTATAGTTACTCACAGGGAAAAAAAAAATTGGACTGGGGAGATGTTGGTGGGGGTGGGGAGACATTAGCGTTGACTCTGCTTGGAGTAAATTTCTCTCACTTGTGTTTTAATACAGGACACCTTTGTTTTTGAACAGGTTGGTGTCTGTGCTCTATTAATGGATGTGAAGCTGGAAGATGTATGCTACTAAAACTGTGATGCTGTAATGGTTGTAGTAAAGACAATATTGGAGGGGCGGTGTTGTGTTAATGACATTAACAACAAAATACTGGAAATATTCAGCAAGTTGTGTGGCATCTGAGGAGATTGAAGCAAAGGTTGATGATCTTTCGACAGAACTGCAAAAATTTTGAGAGACAGCAAGTTTTAAGCTAGTACATAGGTAGGGAAAGTTGGTGGGGGGGGTGGTTGTGAGCGGCGGAGGCTGGGGGAGAAAGAACAAAAGGGAATTCTGTAATGGAGTGAATGGCAGGAGGAATTAAACGATGAAAGTGTTGATGGTGCAAGACAAAAGGAGAGGTACTGGAACAAGTGTAGAAATAAAAGGTGGGACCAGAGGAGGTGTAATTGTAAAGAGCAAAATTCTCACCAACAGTTGCCATTCAAAAACAAATTAAACACACAAAAATACAAAAAGGGATTAGGAATGTGGACGCTGATCATGATCTGAAATTGCTGATCTTGATGTTGAGTCCGGAAGGCAAGTTAATGGTACTTGAATTTAGAATGCCTGTGTTAGTGGATACAGTTGTGGAGGGGTTGTGTCAATGACACTACAAAGTTGGCATGGTTGTAATCCAATCACAGCAGCATCAATCTACCATCAACACAATCATTCCAACATCACACTATAACTGACAAACCTCTGTCCACATTAGTGTCGTTTACTAATGTTGGACTTGCAATCACACAGCTGGTCTAATATTACAGTTGTAGGGGAATGTGAAATGTTGACTGCAGTATTAGGGTGTTCGGGACTGTAAGAGTTAATGTGGAACTGTGGAAGGAGTATCACCCACATTAAAATGTAGAGAGTCACACAGGAATAGTAGAGTGTAGTAGTGAGTCTGTTAGAAATCAGCATGAAGGTAGCACCTGGTCAGGGCTGTACCCTGTATATATGTATATAGTTGTGTTATGAATAAACAGTTATTGTTCAACCATACAAGCCTCAAGATCACTTCATGAGAGCAGATGAAGGACCCAAAAATCCCTAAGAATGAAGAAGTAAGGAAACTGCAGTCTGACCTGAGAGAAGTGTGCCTAACTTGAAGACCTGGAATAGACAGCTGGAGATCATCTAAGAAGCTCCATTATAGGTGTGAAGACTGAAGGGCAGAAGAAAGACTCCCTGTGCAGTGTAAGAGGACTGCCTCGGAATGCGTGAAGGTTCGTTGCGAGATCTGATCGAAAGCAAAGTCAAAGGACCTAGCCAGATCGCAAAAGGGTGAGCAAACTCCCCCCAAAAAAAGGCTGAAATAAGCCTTTAAATTCAGCATGATAATCAGGCAGCACTGGCAGAGCCTTGTTTTAATGAGCACAGCGTTGAAGAATGCTGCAGCTCAGATTCAGGGTCATTGCCATAACACATGGCAACCACGTGTGAACAAAAAAAAAAAAATACTTAGAGAAGTCGGCGCAATTTGATTCTCCAAGCTCAGGAAAGCAACTAGCTAGCCAAAACGATTTGTTCAAAAGATTTCCTGCAGAATGACTGAAGATTAAAACAGCTCAGTAACCATGATGGGAGTCCGCCAAATCCCAACAACTGCAGGAAGGAAAATTTCTTTTACTGCAATAGCATTTTTAAAAAACAATATAAATTTAAAGCTGGATTGCCCTGTGCTGAAAACAGCTATGGATGGTAAATTGTGCATTATGGAGGAGAAGATTTTTAACAAATATATGATAGCATCAGACTTAAATAAGTAAATAGCGGCTGAACAAGTGAATACACTATTCTATTCTGTAGGTCCAATAGCCGATGACATAATTGCTAGACAAGGAATAAATGAATCTTCTGATAACTTTAAAGATGTCATGAAGTCCTTTGACACCTACTTTGACCTAAGAAGCAAAAGAAAATGGAGTGAGCATAACTTAACAAGAGAGTCCAAAAGCCCGGGGAAACCATAAGTAGGCTCTTTCATAAATGGGTTATACAGATTGAATAAAGGCTGTGATTATGGTGACCTTAATTTGCAGCTCATAAGAGAATAAATATTAATAGGAGTGGCTGATGATACCCTTTTGGATGTACTCCAATCTAAAGAAGATCTGACTTTGGAAAAAGCCATCCAAACTGTCGGTCTATCAGAAGGCAGCCACCAAAACCAATCCATTTTGCATGGTGAAGTTAAACCGTGGTACAGAGCAACCCCAACAGGCCAGCTCATAAAGCAAGAAAGGGTACCTGCAACACAGTTATATGGAACAGGAGGCGTCAAGCTCCGGGTTAAAGGTATGTTGCAAGCAATGCTCCAATGCAAAAACAAACAAATATGGGCAACATTATACATACTCCGCAAACAAGAATTTTCTCTCCTGAGCAGGAATGCCTGTGTCGAACTCAACCTCATCCAAAAGATTGACAAAATTAACCAGCAAGGATCTGATTCCGATCTTGAAAAGGATTTTCCAAAACTTTTCACCAGCTGGGGCAACTGAAGGCTGTATCGAGCACAACACTGACAAACTATGCCAAACTCGTGTGCTTGTTTACACCATGGAAAATACCGCACCCGCTTATGAAACAAGTGCAACATCAACTTGATGAGATGACCAAGAATGGGGTCATCTCCCCTGTCACTTAGCTGACAGAATGGTGCTCGCAGTGGTCCCAGTTCCAAAGCCAAATGGGTCCATTCGCATTTCTGTTGACCTAACACAACTCAACAAGGCAGTGGTGAGGGAAATCCGCCTGATGTCCTTGGTGGATGACAGCTTGACCAACTCTCCAAGAGCACAATGTTTTGAGGGTTGATGCCAACAGTGGCTTCTAGCAGATTCCATTAGATGAGAAATCTAAGTTGCTGAAAGTTTTCATCACCCCATTTGGCAGATTCTGCTTCAATCGCTTTCCCTTTGACATTAATCGGCACCCAAGATTTTTCAGCACATGATGTCGGCCATCTTACAAGACTTGAAAGGGGTCATCTGCCATATGGATGATGTCCTTGTCCACAGGATGACTGTTGAGGAACATGACAGTAGACTCACAGTTGTCTTGAAAGGCTTCCAAGGAGCAGGATTGATGCTGAATGATAAGTGTGAGTTCTCTAAGACCTCCATTCAGTTTTTAGGTCATATTGTGAGCAGCAAAGGCATCATGGTGGACCCGCACAAAACAAAGGCAATCGGTGAGTTTCCAACCCCATCAGCAATTCCAGGCCGCCAAAGATTCCTGGGCATGGTGAACCAGTTGGCAAAATTTCTGCCCCACCTGGATCAGGTCACACAGAGCCTCTGTGACACCTTCTTAAAAAGGCCCAAGTGTGGCATTGAGACATACATCAAAAGCAAGCATTCCATTAGATCAAAGACATGTTGCTCTCGCCAGATATCCTGGCTCACTACGAGCCATCCCAGCCAACTACAATCACAGCGGATGCCTCATCAACAGGGCCGGGGCAGTTCTGTTCCAAGAGCAGCTGGATGGATGCCGCCAACCAGTTATATTATGCCTCTAAGGGGCTGTCAGACATAGAGATGTGGTATGTAGTTATTGGAGAAAAAAAGGACCTTCCAGTCATGTGGGCTTGTGAGAAGTTCTCTGACTATATTGTTGGCTGAGAGCGATCATTAGGACGGATCATAAGCTATTGGTCTCACTAGCGGATGAGAAAGAACTTGGCAGGACGCCCCCCCCAGAATCCAGAGATTACGCTTGCGTCTCATGCACTTTGCATACAGGACAGCGTACGTCCACGGGAAGCATCAAGTGACTGTGGACACGCTGTCCAGGGGCACAGTTGACCATCATGTGACACACAATGTCAATTTGGTCGATGAACTTGAGTCTTATTTTCGGTTCATGACAACACAACCGCCGGCAAGATCCAAAAAGCTTCAACAGATAAGCAGGAGCAGGTTCTTAAAAACTCATTAATGGGATGTGGGCGCTGTTGGCTCAGCCAGCACTTATTGCCTATCCCTAACTGCCCTTGACCCTTGAAAAGGCGGTGGTGAGCTGCCTTCTTGAACCGCTGCAGTCCCTGTGGTGTAGGTACACCCACAGTGCTGTTAGGAAGGGAGTTCCAGGGTTTTGACCCAGTGACAGTAAAGGCACTGCAATATATTTCCAAGTCAGAATGGTGAGTAGCTTCGACGTGAATTTCCAGGTGGTGGTGTTCCCATGTATTGGCTGTCCTTGCCCTTCTAGATGGTAGTGGTTATGGGTTTGGAAGGTGCTGTCCAAGAAGCCTTCATGAGTTCCTGTAGTTCATCCTGTAGATGGTGTGTACAGCTGCCACTGTATGTTGGTGGTGGAGTGGATGAATGTTTGTAGACGTGGTGCCAATCAAGCAGGCTGCTTTGTCCTGGATGGTGTCAAGCTTCTTGAGTGTTAGTCGAGCTGCGAGATGAAGAGTGTGCCTTACTGCCTACAAGGTTGGTCACTATAGTGTCCAGGTGGCAATGCCATGAAAATTTATTTTGAGCAGCAGAAACACTTACACTAGCAGATCATCAATAACTATAATGATGGGCGGTTGGTCATTCCTGTTTCACTCCAGCTGGAGATTCTATAACAAACCCACCAAGGCCATGTGGGCATCACAAAGTGCAGAACATGAGCCCAATCTGCAGTGTGGTGTCCGGGAACATGGAGGGAAATTGAAGGGGTGATTTTAAACTGCCTGGTGTGCACTACACAAACCAGTCCAGAGGGAGTCCCTTATTCCCATACAGCTCCCTACCAGATTGTGGGAGTGTTTGGGAATTGATTTATCCATATACAACAGCAAGTCCTTCCTCATCGTTTGTTGACTATTTCTCTTGGTGGATTGAAGTGAAATGTTTACACACAACAACCATGGAGTCATTAGATCATTGAAAGAAATCTTTGCAATCCATGGCATCCCCGACCAAGTGGTGTTCGACATTGGACCACAATTTGATAAGGAATATTTCACTCATTTTGCCAGGAATTATGGATATTGACACCTTACCAGCTCACCAAGGTGCCTAAAATCTAACAGTCAGGTGGAAAGGGGCATCTGCACTATTAAGACTATTGAAGAAAAATGATGACTTTCTAATGGCGCTTTTGACATATGGGTCCACCCCACAACAATATGGATTAGCTTCATCAGAGCTGCTAATGGGCAGAAAACCTCACACTCAACCTCTCATGTCCCAAATAAATTAATCCCAGGGTTGGCAGTCAGGGACTATCACAAGGTTCAGGACTGAGAATCGTCCTATAGACAGTGACAAGCTTCCACTTACAAAAGGAGGTACCCTACTGGAAACCTGCCCAGGCTAAACAGAGGTGACAAGGTTTGGATCAGGGACTTTGACAGAGAACTCATCATTGTCCTGAGGGATGAAGATCAACGATGGTCTTACTTGATACATACACCAGAAGGCACAATAAGACAGAACAGGAGAAGTCTTCTCGTTCCCCATGGCAAACCTCCTACCATACATTTGAGTGAAGCAGATGTAGAAACCCAAATAATTGCAATATCAAATTCAACAACTTCAACTTGAGACCAACAAAGTCAGCCCAAAGCAGTTGAGAATACCACTCCTCCAAACTTGAAAAGAACGAGATCTCAGAGTCGTAAAGTCTCCAGACCGTCTGAATCTGTAAACACAGAGACTTGGGAAGAGAAAGGATAGCAAGCAAGTATTATTGTAAATATATTTGGGTGAAGATTCACAGAGGAGGGAGGTGTAGTATTAGAATATTCAGTACTGGAAGGGTTAATGTGGGACTGGGGAAACAGTACAAGCCATATTATGATGTAGAGAGTCACATGGGAGTAATAGAGCACGAATAGTAGTCGGCATGAAGATAGCATCTAGTCAAGAATGTATCCTGTATATAGTTATGACTTATTAATAAATACTTATTACACAACTATACAAGCCTCTAGACTTCTTCATGAAACAACATACAACCTTACAACATTAACCAAAACTATGATTTTTAGAGATCGATCTTGAGGAGGGTTTTAAAGATGGAATGGAATACTATGGAATGGAATAGTAAAGTGAAAATTTGGGTTTGAGTTCCACATGATAAAGCCAAAACATCTGAAAGTTCTGCTAACAAGTGCAGACCATGGGAATGGGGGATGGATTGAATGTTAGGACCACATCATTTGTATTGTTTTCACCTGGGCTTAATGAGCCCAAAGACTGTTGCCACCATATTTCATGCATTATATTCTTTGTCAGTGTATTCATTTTTCCTATTGCAAGCACACTTTCTCCGACCCTCCCACTTCTTCAAGATCTGTGTTTGATGTAAGTTGTCCTAGGCTAAACCATCTTCAACTGCTTCATCAATGACCTTTCTTCTATCATAAGGCCAGAAATGGGGATGTTCACTGTTAAGCACCATTCATGACTCCTCAGATACTAAAGCAGTCCATGCCCAAATGCCGCAAGGCCTGGACAATATCCAGGCCTTGGGTGACAAGTGGGAAGTAACATTCGTTCCACACAAGTGCCAGGCAAAGACTGTCTCCAACAAGAGAGAATCTAACCATTCCCCCTAGATATTCAATGGCATTATCATTGCTGAATCCCTGATTATCAACATCCTGGGGGTTACCATTGAACGTAAACTGAACTGGATGAGCCATATAAATACTGTGGCTACAAGAGCAGGTCAGAGGCTAGGAACCTTGCAATGAGTAACTCACTTCCTGACTCCCTAAAGCCTGTTCACCATCTACAAGGCACAAGTCAGGAGTATGATGGAATACACCCCACTTGCCTGGATGAGTGCAGCTCCAACAACATTCAAAAAGTTTGACACCACCCAGGACAAAGCAGCCTGTTTGATTGGCACCACATCCAGAAACATGCACTTCCTCGACCACTGATGTACAGTGGCAGCAGTATGTACCATCTACAAGATGCACTGCAGGAACTCACAAAGGCTCATTAGACAGCACCTTCCAAACCCATGACCACTACTATCTAGAAGGATAAGGACAGCAGACAATGGGAACACCATCGCCTGAAAGTTCCCCTCCAAGCCACTCACCATCCTGACTTGGAAATATATTCACAGCTGATGGATCAAAATTCTGAACCCCCTCCCTCACAGCACTGTGGGTGTACCTATAGTATCTGCAGCAGTTCAAGAAGGTAGCTCACCACCACCTTCTCAAGGGCAATTAGGGATGGACAATAAATGCTGGCCAGCCAGCAATGCCCACATCCCATGAATGTATTTTTTTTTTAAAAAGGGGCAGAGAACAGGATATTGCCAAAAATTCAAACTCAGAATATGGATGTTGTTGCCAAGGAAGGGATTTATTATGCAATCCTAGCTGCCTGTGAGAAAGGGGAGCTACCTTCTTGAACAGCTGCAGTCCATGTGGTGTAGGTACACCCACAGTGCTGTCAAGGAGAGTGTTCCCGGATTTTGGCCTAGCAACAGTGAAGGAACGGCAATTATACATCCTGGATCCCTGCTGCGCTAACCAAACTAGTTGCTATTGGGGAGTGACAGGAATAAAAATTCCCACTCGTCCACCCCACCATCCCCCGCATCCTGAAACACTGTGTGGTTCTGGGTTGACATTATCATTTCAGCACTTACACTGAAGCAGACGCACAAGACAACTGACATGGGTGACTCTTGTTGAAGCTAGTTTATTGCCTGCGATACCCCACAGTTTTTATGCTGGATTTCTACCACAATGGGTACTAAATTTAACACATTTGGCTCCAAGATTATGCTACTGTGAATATAATCACTCCAAGATCAGGCTGCTCATAGCAAAGACACTCTAACCTCAAACTTCCATTAATACATAGACTGAAGACACTCACCTGACATTTAATGAACAGTGCTTTGATCCACCATTGAGCAAAGTTAAATTGTTATGTCTAATGGTTTGTTGAAATAACCTAGGTGCCGAGCTACAGCCTATTTAGCTAATGTTTTATTTAAAGTTTTGATGGCTAAATTAAGCGTGTAAAATGAATCTGAAGTATAAATTGAATAATAAAGTGATTAATAATATATTACAATATTTCCTCTCTGAAAATGAAGTGCTGTAAGAACATGAGGGAAAATACAACATTAATTTGTATTTAATAAATTATTTATTTAACAAATACAAGCCTGCATTTCTGCAGATGTCTTCTCAATTTGTATTATTAATTTTTCTAAAAGGTTGAAGTCCAAAATGGAAAATTAAGCCATGGTATGAATTACTGATTTGAACTAGAAATAAGGCTGATGCAGCATTAAGCCTACACACTGTGAAGTCACTACAGCAGAAGCGGATGATTCAGCAGAGGAGACCAAGAGGAACGAGGGATTGTAGAATCTTTGGCCCCAAAGTTTCTCAGTTGGCAGTGTGATTAATGCCTGCATATCAGTAGGAAAGTAGCCAGGGAGCAGATGCAAGGTGAGTAAGGGGACCTAATGGGGAGTTGCACATCGAGGCAATTGGAGATCAGGTTTGCGGGGCTCAGAGGACTTTGGGTGGTGTAGAACAATTGTAGGGTTTGTTTGCAGGGTTAGCTTTCTGGCCTGGGAGGGAAACACTCTTGCACTTCCTGACCCATAAGCTGTGCTGTACAGACACTTCTCTGATGAATTAGGCCCCCTCACCTCCTTTTAAACTGCCGCAATATCCAAGCCCTGGGAAACCCAGCTTCCATGGATTTAAAAAAAAAAAACACTGCTAAAATAAAGGTACGCCAGCTCCTTAAAATATTTTAGCAACTGACTTCCCTCTCCGGGGTAGATTGGCCAATCGATCCCCTTTGTCCCAACCTTCCTCTGGTAAAACTGGCAGTGGGCATGTAGGGGTTGGGTTTGTAGTTGAGATTTTTTAAAACCCCACCCACCGGCACCCAACCTACCCACTTTTGTGGGTTAAAACTCCCTCTGTAGAATTTTACTGCAGAAAGAGTGGTCATTGGTCCATCATGCCTATTTCAGCTCCCTGGGGTTAAATTGGACAGTTGTTTCAAAATCTAGCGCTTCCCTGTAACCTCCTTTTCAAATTGTGTCTAGATGCCCTTTGATAGTTCCTGTGGAATCTAATTCTACCACACCTTTAGGTTATGTGTTCCAGATCTTAACCTCTGACTGCCTTCCTCCTCTTTTCCACTTAAGCAGATTATTTTGAATCGGTGACCTTTGCTTACTGATCCACTTGCCAGAGGAAAGAGATTATCTCTACTTCCTCTATCAAAACCTCTCACAAAACTGCCTGACTCCACTTCTGCCTCAGCTCTCCTGCTGCTGAAGCCTTCATCATTATTTTTGTTACCTCTAGACTTCACTGTCCCAATACTCTCCTGGCCGGTCTCCCAACATCCCCCTCCATTAACTTGAGCTTGTCCAAAATTCTGTTGCTTTGTCATCTAATTCATACCAAGTCCAAGTCACCCATCACCCCAGCGCTTGCTGACTTGCACTGGTTCCCACTGTGGTGAAGCTCAGTTAAAATTCTGCTTCTTGTTTCCAAATCCCTCCATGGCCATACCTTTCCATGTCTCTGTAACCTCATGCAGCCCTGTACCCCTCTGAAATCCTGCACATCTTTTATTCTGGTCACTTGCGCAACCCCATTTGTAATCTTTCCACCAATGGCAGCCATGTCATCAGTTGCCCTGAGGCCTAACTCTGGAATTCCTTCCTTAAGCCTCTTCACCTGTTTTCTTCTCTATCCTCCTTTAAGGCACTCCTCACAAGCTACCTTTTTGAACAAGCTATTGGTCATCTGTCTATTGGTCACCTCCATTCAAGGGATTTTCTTGATTTTGATTTCAATGCCCCTATTTATAAACCCAAGTATCCCATGTTCTGTCTCCACTCATCAGCTTGCTTTGCCTCATCTTCAAACATACCTTGTAAGTGTACACTCCCAGGTTCCTCGGGCCTTGTATTGCCTGACTCAAAATAGCACCATTTATATTAATATGCCTCTCCATGTTGTCCCACCCAAAGTGCAGCATTTCACAATTATCTGCATTAAATTGCATCTACCATGTGTCTACTCATTTCACTACTCTGTCTAAGCCCTCAAGGGCATAGTATAATACTCCTGCTCACCATATGCAATGTTGCCAAGCTTCATATCAATCACCAGCTTTAACACTGTACACCTGATATCCAAGCCTATGTCAAAAACTGAACTGGACTAGCCATATAAACAGTGTGGCCTCAAGAACATGTCAGAGGCTGGGAATTCTGCAGCAAGTAACTCACCTACTCACTCCCCAAAGCTTGGCCAACATCTACAGGTCAGGAGTGTGATGGAATACTCCCCACTTGCCTGGATGAGTGCAGCTCCCACAACACTCAAGAAGCTTGACACCGTCCAGGATAAAGCAGCCCGCTTGATTGGCACCACATCCACAAACATTCATTCCCTCCACCACTGACGCACAGTAGCAGCAGTATGTATCATCTACAAAATGCACTGCAGGAATTCACCAAAGTTCCTTAGACAGCACCTTCCATGACCAATACTATCTATAAGGACAAAGGCAGCAGATAGATGGGAATACCACCACCTGGAAGTTCCTCGCCAAGTCACTCACCATCCTGACTTGGAACTATATTGCCATTCCTTCACTACCGCTGGATCAAAATCCTGAAGCTTCCCCCCCATCCACCACCCAGCCCCACTCCCTGCCAACAGCACCATGGGTGTACCTACACCACAGGGACTGCAGCGGTTCAAGAAGGCAGCTCACCAACAACTTCTCAAGGGCAATTAGAGATGGGCAATATATGCTGGCCCAGTTAGTGATGCCCACGTCCCATAAATAATTAAAAAGATATCTAAAGGAAAGCAATCATCTTAATACTGACTCTTGGGGAAACCTTATTTTTCTAAAGTATGGCAAACATCCATTCACCACAACTCTCTACATCCTATCCCTTAGCAAACTATCGTTGTCTTTTTATTACCATGTGTGACTTTTCCCAATCTTTTAAAAGTCCATGACTGGAATTTCCTGCGTCCTCTGGATTTGAGCTTCATGACGTGAGTGGACAATATGGCGGGAAGGCCAAAAATCGTTTTCATGTAAAACCAGTTTGTAATTGTCCGCTCTGTCCATCAATAGCGGGCCACGTTTCTCACCGATGGACATCGGGAACTTCTTTGTAATACAATGCATATTGTTATAAGCCCAGCTCGCTGGAATCATACCCCCACCCCATGTCAGGTTTACCACCCACATCAGTGGGAAAACACGCCGTTGCAGTACACGTCTTAACAAGTAGGCAGGGCAGAATTCGGGATTTACCGGCAGTGCCTTGCTCAACAGCGGACATCCGAGGAGCAGAAGGTGCTGGAGCTCGACAGCAACGGGACCCTGGAGCTACGCCCATCGCCTGCTGGGTGGATTCTGATGGACATGGCCCCACCGTGAAGGAGCTCATGGAAGGTGTTGTAATATGAGTTCTTTAGACGTCTCAATGATGAGATCTTGAGACTTGTATATTTAAGCATGAACCATTTATTTTTTAAAACTTTAACTATTTACAGATCCCAGGTTACTGTCATTCATGGTGCTGTTATCTCCATGCAGGTTGTTTCCAGAGTGTTCCCTCTAGACTGTTCTCTCAATCTATTACCATGTGACTCCATACATCATATCTTGGGTGATGCTATTCTCTAGTCCCACATTAACCCTTGCTCTGCTGAGCATCTTTATATTGCAATGGCATGCAGGCACATCATACAAGAATGGGTTCAATTCCACTTGAGACCGTTGAGCGCAGAAAGGGGACAGTCCAGAGTAGTACTGAGGGAGTGTGCACTGTCAGAGGTGGTGTCTTTTGGGACATTAAGTTGAGGCTCTGTCAACCTATCAGCTTTGTGGAAAAGATACAATGGCATTATTTTGGTGTCCTAGTCAATATTTATCCTTCAACCAACATCATTAGAATAAAAAAAAACTTATGTTCTGGTCATTAACATATTGTTGTTTGTGGGACCTTGCTGTGTGCAAATTGACTGCCACATTTCTTACATTACAACATTTTAAAAAGTACTTCATTAGCTTGTAAAGGGACAACCTAATGTCATAAATGGTGCAATATAAATGCAATTTCTTTCTTTCTGTGCAATTCCTATTCTGGACACTGCACTTTATGAAGAAGGTCAAGGTCTCAGAGAGGCTGTAGAAAATATTTACAAGAACAGTTCTAAAGATGAGAGCCTTCAGTTACAAGGGGAGATTGGAGAAGCTGGGGTTGATCTCTTTCGAGGAGAAGCTGGGGTCGATCTCTTTTGTCAAGAGGAGATTTGATAGAGTTGTTAAAAATCATGAAGGGTCTGGACCGGGTATATATAGAGAGAAAAACATTTTAACAAATTCATTTATAGGAAGTGGCGTCACTGGCCATGCCAGCATTTATTGCCCATTCCTAATTGCCCTTGAAAAGGTGGTGGTGATCTGCCTTCTTCAACTGTTGCAGTCTATGTGGTGTAGGTACACCCACAGTGCTGTTAGGGAGGGTGTTCCAGGATTTTGACCCAGCAACAGTGAAGGAACGGTGATATATTTCCAAGTCAGGATGGTGAGGGGCTTGGAGGGGAACTTCCAGGTGCTTGTGTTTCCGTACATTTGCTGCCCTTGTTCTTCTAGATAGTTGTGGTTGTGGGTTTGGAAGGTGCGGCCTAAGGAGCCTTGGTGAGTCCCTGCAGTGCATTTTGTAGATGGTACACACTGCTGCCACTGTTTGTCAGTGGTGGAGGGAGTGAATGTTTGTCGATGTGGTGCCAGCCAAGTGGGCTGCCTTGTCCTGGATGGTGTCAAGCTTCTTGAGTGTTGTGGGAGCTGCACTCATCCAGGTAAGCGAAGCATATTTCATCACACTCCTGACTTGTGCCTTGTTGATGGTGGAAAGCTTTGGAGAGTCAGGAGCTGAGTTACTTGTCGCAGGATTCCTAGCCTCTGACCTGCTCTTATAGCCACAGTATTTATATGGCTAAAACAAAAACAGAATTACCTGGAAAAACTCAGCAGGTCTGGCAGCATCGGCAGAGAAGAAAAGAGTTGACGTTTCGAGTCCTCATGACCCTTCGACAGAAGTGTCATGAGGACTCGAAACGTCAACTCTTTTCTTCTCTGCCGATGCTGCCAGACCTGCTGAGTTTTTCCAGGTAATTCTGTTTTTGTTTTGGATTTCCAGCAACCGCAGTTTTTTTGTTTTTATTTATATGGCTAGTCCAGTTCAATTTCTGGTCAATGGTAACCTCCAGGATGTTGATAATGGGGAATTCAGCTTTGGTAATGTCACTGAAAGTGAAGGGGTGATGGTTAGATTCTCTCTTTTTGGAGATGGTATTTGCCTGACACTTGTGTGGTATGAATGTTACTTGCCACTTGTCAGCCCAAGCCAGGATATTGTCCAGGTCTTGTAGCATTTGGACATGGACTGCTTCAGTATCTGTGTAGTCATGAATGTTCCTGAACATTGTGCAATCATCAGCGAACATCCCCACTTCTGATCTTATGATAGAAGGAAGGTCATTGATGAAACAGCTGAAGATGGTTGGGCCAAGGACTCTGCCCTGAGGAACTCTTGCAGTGATGTCCTGGAAATGAGATGACTGACCTCCAACAACCACAACCATCTTCCTTTGTGCTAGGTATGACTACAACTAGCAGAGTGTATTTCCCTTGATTCCCATTGACTCCAGTTTTGCTCGGGTCGGGCTCCTTGATGCCACACTCTGTCAAATGCTACCTTGATTTCAAGGGCAGTCACTCTCACCTCACCTCGGGACTTCAGCTCTTTTGTCCATGTATGAATCAAGGCTGTAATGAAGTCAGGAGCTGAGTGGCCCTGGTGGAACCCAAACTGAGCATCAGTGAGCAGGTTATTGCTAAGCAAGTGCTGCTTAATAGCTCTTTTGATGACCGCTTCCATCACTTTATTGATGGAGAGTAGACTGATGGGGCGGTAATTGGCCAGGTTGGATTTGTCCTGCTTTTTGTGTACATGACATACCTGGGCAATTTTCCACATTGCCAAGTAGACGCCAGTATTGTAGCTATTCTGGAACAGCTTGGCCAGGGGCGCAGCAAGTTCTAGAGCTCAAGTAATTGTCAAGACCCATAGACTCTGCAGTATCCAGTGCTTTCAGCCATTTCTTGATATCATATGGAGTGAATCAAATTGCTGGGACACTGACACCTGTGATGCTGGGGACCTCTGGAAGAGGCTGAGATGGATCGTCCACTCTATACTTCAGGTTGAAGATTGTTGCAAATGCTTCAGCCTTATCTTTTTGCACTGACTTGCTGGGCTCCCCCATTATTGAAGATGGGAATATTTGTGGATCCTGTTCCTCCAGTGAGTTGTTTAATTGTCCGCCACCATTCTTGACTGGATGTGGCAGGGCTGCGAAGCTTAGACCTGATCTGTTGGATGTGCAATTGCTTACTTCTGTCTATCACTTGTTGCTTATGCTGCTTGGCACACAAGTAGTCACCAGAAGCCTCATTTTTGGGTATGCCTGGTGCTGCTCCTGGCATGCCTCCTGCACTCTGCATCGAACGAGGGTTGATCCCGTGGCTTGGTGGTAATGGTAGAGTGGGGAATGTGCCAGGCCATCATGTTGCAGATTGTGGTTGAATACAATTCTGCTGCTGCTGATGGGCTTCAATGCCTATATCTGGTCGAAAACTATCTCATTTATCATGAGGGTCTCCTCAATGTGAAGAGGTTTTTCCCCACAAGGACTGTGCGGTGGTCACTCCTACCGATGTTGCTGTGGACAGATGCATCTGTGGCAGGCAGGCTGGTAAGGATGAGGTCGAGTATGTTTTTCCCTCTTGTTGGTTCCCTCACCACCTGCTGCAGACCCAGTCTAGCAGCTATGTCATTTAGGACTCGTCCTGTTCAGTCAGTAGTGGAGCAACTGAGCCACTGTTGGTGATGGACATTGAAGTCCCCCACCCAGAGTCCATTCTGCACCCTTGCCACCCTCAGTGCTTCCTCCAAATGGCGTTTAACATGGAGGAGTATTGATTCATCAGCTGATGGGGAGTGATAATCAGCCCCTTTCCCATAGGGGCCGGAGTCGATGGTGAGTGAGCCGCCACCTCTGCTGGTGGGACAGGACATACCCAGCGATGGTGGTGTCTGGGACATTATCTGTCAGGTATGATTCCATGAGGATGACTATGTCAGGCTGTTGTTTGACTGGTCTGTGAGACAGCTCTCCCAATTTTGCCACTAGCCTCTAGATGTTAGTAAGGAGGACTTTGCAAGTTAGACAGGGCTGGGTGGTCCATCCAGTTTCATTCCTTTTTATTGACTTTTCAGTGGTGTGATACAACTGAGTGGCTTGCTAGGCCATTTCAGAGGCCATTTAAGAGTCAACCACATTACTGCTGATCTGTGTATCACATGCAGGCCAGACCAGGTGAGGGCAGCAGGTTTCCTTCCTTAAAGGACATTAATGAACCAGATGGGTTTTTACGACAATCGACAATGATTATCATTAGACTTTTTTTTTTCAATTTTTCCCCAGATTTTTATTGAATTCAAGCTCCACCTTCTGCCATGGTGGGATTCCCCAGAGCGTTATTCTGGCTCTCTGGATTACCAGTCCAGTGACTATAGCACTACACCACTGCCTCCCCCACTTCCCATTGGCAGAGAACCAGTGGACTGAGATTTAAGGTGATTGGCAAAAAAAAAAAGTCGACATGAGGGAGAGCCTTTTTTAAGGATCTGGTATGCACTGCCTGAGAGTGTGATGAGACAGATTCAATCATGGCTTTCAAAAGGGAATTGAATTCATACTTGTAGAGAGAAAACTTGTTTGGCTATGAAGGGCTGGGGAGTTTGAATAGTGAGATTGCTCTCCTCGGGAGCTTGCAAGGATGTGAGGATCCAAATGGTCTCTTTTTGTGCTGTAAACATTCTACGATTCTTTCTATCCTTATTTTCCTTTCTAACGCACTTATATGTTTATACAATATCAGGGCTTCAGCAGCAATTCAGGAGAAAATGGCAGACATTACAGTTCAATCATGATGTTTCATTAGTTCATGGTTGTGTTGGTGTCCTCATGGTGGTTTTTTATGTGATGTCTGGAGGGCTGTTTAACTAACTCTTAATACTGAAGAGGTTCCAATTGTGCTATTTATACAAAGACAATTAAAATCAAGCCTTGGTCCAATGATGCAGTCATCTAGTGTGAATTATACATTTATACAGGACAGTAATTTAATCAACAAGGTGTCCTTAACTATGTAGGAGAAGTTGTTAATCTGCATTTTTAAATCATGTGCATGTGCCATGGATAGAATAAAAATGTTAAAATAATAATTTCCATTTTTAATCAGAAGCTTTGAAGAAACGATGAGAGTGTACACATCATATAAGCTTGGAGTATGCATTAAGATAATGTTTGGTTTTAATTATGATTTTTATCAAAGCTATCAGGGTGGTGCTTGGGAGGTTCTGCATTATCAGCTATGGTCTTGGATTATCTTCCACAGGTATAATGTCGGATGTGTAAATCATACATTATCCTTGAAGTAAAGTTATGAAATGATGGTAATAAGTGAAATTATAAACATCTGTTTATTATTAAATTCATACTTGTTAAATGATGCTTTGGAAAATACAGTAGGCAAAAACAATCAAGGCTTTGTTTATTTTGTTAGTTTATGTAAGCTGTATGTCTGGTTATCAAAAATTAAATTTCACAGAACAGTGCCTTTAATGAACTCCATCCGTCTTGCAAGGAATCATTTAATTTCTCGATACAAATTTTAGCTTTACTCCACCCTCCCATCTCTAAAAACATCAACCTGTATAGCAGCTGCCTCCCTTTTTATTAATACAAGCACCAAATAACTGATTTATCATCTGACATTTGTGCTTACAAATTTTATACACTAAGCCAGGCTAAAGAAAGTCTTTTATTGTCATTTCCTGTCGCTTTTTTGCATCTTGGATCGCTTTCTTTCCCAAATTTACATTCCTTCCACCCTCATAAACTTGAGCTAATCCAAAACTCTGCAGCCCAGATCATATTTCTCAACATGTCCTGTTCACTTATCATCCCTGTGCTCGTTAATCTACATTGGCTTCTGCTTTGGCAACAACTTAATTTAAAAACTCTTATCCTCATTTTCAAATCCTTCCGTGGCCTCATCGGTAAGTTCCTCCAGCCCAAGAACCTTCCAAAATCGTTGCAGTCTTCCAATTCTGGCCTGTCAGGCACCTCAAATTTTAATCACTCCACCATTGATGCCATGCCTTCAGCTAACTGCCTGTAGCCTCAAACTCTGAAACTCCCTCCCAAAATGTTTCTGTCTCACGGACCACATGTTTTGGTTACTTGCCCTAATGTTCCCTTATTGGTTCAAGGTCAAACTGTGTTTGATAGTGTCCCTGCGCAGTACCTTGGGATGTTTTACTATATTAAAGGCACCAAATAAATGCAATTTGATGCTGTTGTAGATTGAAATAGCAGAAAAGTAAGGGAAACTAATTAGAATTGAGGATAGTAATTTGCCCCATCAAAATTTTTTCTTCTGTTAAACATAGCAATTCCTTATTTTTTTTTTAATCCCAATTCTACAGATCTCACAGTGCACCCAGTATTTATCTCCCTTCACAACTTCCTAATTGATTGTGTACTCACAGCCTTCTGCAATTGCAAATTTTGCGTTCCTCCAACACCTTTGTGTGACAATATTTTTCTATGAGGGTGCAGCACGTTTGAAAATCTGAAACAAAAGCAGGAAAAATTGCTGGAAGCGCTCGGCAAATCAGGCAAAATCAGTAGAGCAAATCAGGCAGAATCAGTAGAGAGAAACAGACAAGTTGACGTATTAGGTGCGTGGATCCTTTATCAAAGCTGGCAAATGTTAGCGATGAATGGTGCCCATAAGGGAAAAGAAGTATGGGTGGAAAAACAATTTATAAATGTGGACATACCAAATAAACAGAATGATCAGTAAAATGTTACGTGGAGGTTATAAATGCAAGTTGTTGTTGTTGTTGTTGTTGTTAGGAGTTGGTTAAATGGCAAGAGTGATATTAGCACAAGACTATATTGATTTTTTTAAAAATTCATTCTCGGAATGTGGACATCGCTGGCAAGGCCAACCTTTATTTTCCATCTCTCTGTTCACTTGAGGTGATGATCTTTCTTCTGGAACCATTGCAGTCCATGAGGTGAAGGTACTCCCACAGTGCTGCTAGGGAGGGAGTTCCAGGGTTCTGACCCAGCGACAATGAAGGAATGTCAATGTAATTCCAATTCAGGATGGTGTGTTTGACTTGGAGGCAAACATGGAGGTAGTGATGTTCCCATGCACTTGCTGGCCTTGTCCTTCTTATTTCGTCTTGTGTTCAGGGTCTAGATGGAATTTCTTTAGGGTTTGCCTGTTAGCCTAAGAATGCTACTATAGCCAATTATTTGTAAAAACCATTCTTGTTTATTTACAGATCTATGTAAATCTCAGTACTCTGCACCAGGTTGTACTTCTGCTTCCCCCCAGATGGCAGTTACTTAATCATTTGACATTGCATCATAGTGCCATGGTAATTACATCAATAATTACAGCAGTATCAGGTGCTTCTGATATTAACCCTTTCCCCATACTTCTAAATGCTGGAGCTTGTGGGTTTGGGGGGGTGTTGTCAAAGAAGCCTTGCAGTGTATCTTGTATATAGTACACATTATAGCCACGGTTCGCTAGTGGTGAAGTGATTTGGTGCATAAGTGGCCAATAAGCTACCAAACAAGCAGAATGCTTTATCCAGGATAGAGTTGAGCTTCTTGAGCGTCGCTGCACTTGTAGCCATCCAGGCAAATGTAGGGTATTCCATCAAACTCCTGACCTTTGCCTTGTAGATGATGGATAGGCTTTGGGGAAGTGAGCCATTCAGTGCAGAATGCCATTTATGTAGCTTCTCCAGTTGTGTTTCTGGTCAACGGTGATCCTCTGGATATTGATGGTGGGAGGTTCAACGATAGCAATGCCATTAAATGTCAAGGTGATTTGGTTATGTGCTCGCTTATTGGAGATGGTCGCTGAGGTTTGTGTGGCTCAAAAGTTATTGGCCGTTTCTCAGGCCAGGTTGGATGTTGTCCAGGGCATGATAGTGTGAACTGCTTCATTACTAGAAAGTTCTCATTCACATAATGGCCATGTTTTAACTAGTTCTGACCAGTGCTATGTTTGCTAACCTAAACTAGCTCCCAGTCCAGCAAACATTTTAAAGTAAGATCATAATATCACAAGAAATAGAAGCAACCATAGGACACCCCCATCCCCGGGCTCCAATCCTGCTCTCCATCCAATCAGATCATGGCTTATCTGATTGTGACCTTGACTCCACTTTCTTGCCTGCGCCCCCATAACCCTTGACTCTCTTGTAGATCAAAAATCTGTTCAAATCAACCTTGAATATATTCAATGACCCAGTCTCCACTGCTCTCAAGGAGAGGCTCAGGCTGGTGCTAATTCAAATCCCATGTGGAAAGCCGGTGGAATTTAAATTCAATTAATAAATCTGGAATTAAAAGCTAGTCCTAGTAATGCTGACCATGAAACAATCATTATCGATTGTCATAAAAACCCATCTGGTTCACTGATGTTCTTTTAGGGAAGGAAATCTGCCATCCTTACCTGGTCTGGCCTACACATGAATCCAAGCCCTTAGTGATGTTGGTTGACTCTTGTTGTATCAAACCAATACAGGAAAGTCAGAAAGGAATGAAACCGGTCAGACCAGCCAGCACCGGAAATGACAACGGCACACCCAGTCCTCTAGACCCTGCAACGTTCTCGTCACTAATACCTAGTGGCTTGTGCTAAAATTGGAAAAGCTGTTCCACAGTCTAGTCAAGCAATAGTCTGATATAATCATATTTACAGGCAATGTCTCAAACAGTGCCATCACCATCCCTGGGTATGTTCTGTCCCACCAATAGGAGCGACCCGCCAGAGGTGGTGGCACAGTGGTATACAGTCAGTACGGAGTTGCCCTGGCAGTCATCAATATTGACTCTGAACCCCATGGGATCTCATTGCATCAGGTCAAACACCGGCAAGGAAATGTCCTGCTGATTACTACCTACTGACCTCCCATCAGCAGACGAATCAATGCTCCTCCATGTAGAGCTTCCATCAGTGGTGCTTGCGTCGAATCCTGGGGATCAAATGGGAGGATCGCCAGGCTAATGGGAGCATTCTCTATAAAGCTGCGTTTACCAGCATTGAAGCCCTGCTCCTGCGGAACCAACTCTGATGGAAGGGCGATTGTGTCTGGTTGCCCAAAAACCATCTCCCTCGGCAGGTTCTCTTCTCACAGCTCTCCGTTGGCCAACGCTCAAAGGGCTGCCAAAGGAAAATGTATAAAGGTATGCTCGAGGTCACCCTAAAGCACAGAGGCATTTACACCATTGACTGGGAGGAGAGTCGTTGGCATGGGACCACCTGGTCCATCAAGGTGCAAGCCACTTAGAGGCTCAGCGACGCGAAAGCAAGACGGCAGCAGCAGCAGCAGAGGAAGGAGAAGGAAGCTGTGATTTCCACTCCTCTGAGCAACAATGTGCCCCCACTGCAGAAGAACATGTGGATCCAGAATTGGGCTCCTCAGTCATCTGAAGTCTCACCAAGCCTGACGGACGTCATCCTCGATTCCAAGGGACCGCCGACGATGACTCCTCCATGTTGAATATCAATTGGAAGAAGCCCTGAGGGTGGCAAGGGCACAGAATGCACTCTGGGTGGGGGACCTCAATATCCATCAAAAAGAGTGGCTCGGTAGCACTACTTCCAAATTTGTGACCCTTAACATCAAGAAGGATAAGGGCAGCAGATGCATGGGCACACCACCACCTGCAAATCCCCCTCCAAACCACACGCTATCCTGACTTGGAACTATATTGCCATTCCTTCACTGTGGCTGGGTCAAAATCCTCGAACTCTCTCCCTAACAGCACTGTGGGTGTACCTACACCATTTGGACTACAGCAGTTCAGGAAGATAGCTCATCATCACCTTCTCAAGGGCAATTAGGGATGGGCAATAAAAAATATGCTAACCTTGCCAGCGACACCCACGTCCTGTGAAAGGGTAAGAAATACTGACTGAGCTGGCCGAGTCCTAAAGGATTTAACTGGGTCCTTAGCAGGTGGTGAGGGAACCAGCAAGAGGGAAAATTCCATTTGACCTTGTCTTCATCAATCGCAGATACACCTGTTCTTGACGGTATGGTAGGACTGACCACCACAAGTCGTTGTGGAGACAAAGTCCTGTCTTCATATTGAGGATACTCTCTGTCGTGTTCTGTTGCACTAACACCGTGCTTAATGGGATAGATTTCAAACAGATCCAGCAACTCAAAACCATGAGTTCTAAGAAGCACTGTGGGCCATCAGGAGCAGCAGATTTGTATTCAACCATAATCTATAACCTCATGGCCCGGCATATACCTGACTTGACAATTACCATTAAACAGAGACCAACCCTGGTTTAATGAAGAGTGCGGGAGGGCATGCCAGCAGCAGTACCTAAAAATGAGGTGCCAACTTGCTGAAGCTACGACACAGGACGACATGCATGCCAAACATGAAAGCAGCATACGATAGACAGACTGAGCTAAGTGATCCCACAACCAACAGATCAGATGTAAGCTCCACAGTCCTGCCACATCCAGTTGTGAATGGTGGTGGGCAATTAAACATCTCAGTGGAGGAGGAGGCTCCACAAATATCTCCATCAATGATGGGGGAGACCAGCACATCAGTGCAAAAGAGAAGGCATTTGCAACCATCTTCAGCCAGAAGTGCTGAGTGATGATCCATCTCGGCCTCTTCCTTAGGTTTCAGCTTCACAGGTTCCAGTCTTCAGCCAATTTGATTCACTTCACATGATATCAAGAAATGGCTGAAGGCACTGGATACTGCAAAGGGTATGGGCCCGGACAATATTCCAGCAATAGTACTGAAGACTTGTGCTCCAGAATTAACCGCGCCCCTAGCCAAGCTGTTCCAGTATAGCTACAGCACTGGCATCTATCCTGCAATCTGAAAAATTGCCCAGGTATGTCCCATCCACAAGAAGCAGGACAAATCCAACCTGGCCAATTACCACCACATCAGTCTACTCTCAAGCATCAGCAAAGTGATGGAAAGGATTGTTGGCAGTGCTATCCAGCAGCACTTCCTTGGCAATAACCTGCTCACTGATGCTCAGTTTGGGTTCCGCCAGGGCCACTCAGCTCCTGGCCTCATTACAGCCCTTGTCCAAACATGGACAAAAGAGCTGAACTCAAGAGGTGAGGTGAGAGTAACTGCCCTCAGCATCAAGATTTTATCGAGTGTGGAATCAAGGTGCCCTCGCAAAACTTATAGAATTAAAGGCATTCTATTTGGCAACATTGGCAATAAGGTAGATGAATTGAAGGCACAAATGAAAGCAAACAGGTATGACTTTAGATTAAAAGTGACGTAGTGCAATCCGAAACCAGGGTCTTAAATCTAAGCAAAGGAAACTATGAAGGTAAGGGGGGCCAGTTGGCTGTGGTAGATTGGGAAACTACATTAAAAGGTATGACAGTAGAGAGGCGATCATTTAAAGGGTTAAACATGGTTTACAACAAATTTACATTCCTTTAAGGCACATAAACCTAGAAGGAAAGATGATCCAACCATGGCTGAGAAATTAAAGATTGTATTAGATCAACTGAAGAGGCTTACATAGTTGCTTAAAAAAAAGTAATTAGACTGAGGATTGGGAACATTTTAGAATTCAGCAAATTTGGACCAAGAAATTGATAAAGAGAAAATAGAATATGAAAGTGAAATAGCGAGAAATATTAAACTGGACTGTAAGAGCTTCTATAGGCATGTAAAAAGGAGAAGATTAGCACAGGCAAATATGGGCCCATTGCAGGCAGAGACAAGAAAATTTATAATAGGGAATAAGGAAATGGCAGGGAAGCTAAACACATACTTTGTGCCTGTCTTCATGGAGGAAGTTACAGAAAACCTCCCAGAAATACTAGAAAACCAAGGGACTAGCAAGAATGAAGAACTGCAAGAAATTAGTATTCATTAAAAAATGTAGAAATGGAAACATAAATAGGACTGAAAGTTGATAAGTCCCCTGGACCTGATGATCTACATCCCAGTGTTGAAGGAGGTGGCTATAGAGATAATGGATGCATTGGTGGTCATCTTCCAAAATTCTACAGATTGTGGAATGGTTTCTGCAGATTGGAAGATTGCAAATGTAATCCCCACTATTTAAGAAAGGAGGGAGAGAGAAAATGGAGAACTACAGACCTGTTAGCCTGACATCAGTAGTAGGGAAAATGCTAGAATCTATTATTTAGGATGTCATAGCTGGGCACTTAGAAAATAATGGGAGGATTGGGCAGAATCAATGTGGATTTATGGAAGAGAACTCATGTTTGACAAGCCTTTTGGGGTTTTTTGAAGATGTAACTGGCAGAATAGATAAGGGGGAACCAGTGGATGTGGTATATTTTAGATTTTCAGAAAGCTTTTGATAAGATCCCACACAAGAGGTTAGTAGGCAGCATGAGATTGGTGGGGGGGTGGGGGAGGTGGAATATACTGACATGGATTAGGAATTGGTTACTGGACAGAAAACAGAAGGTAGGAATAAATGGATCATTCTCAGATTTGTGACTAGTGGGGTACCACAAGGATCAGTGCCTGGGCCACAGCTGTTCACAATCTCTGGCTGGGGGTGTCCAGAGCCAGAGAAGACAGTCTCAGAATAAGATGTAGGCCCATTTAGGACTGAGATGAGGAGGAATTCCTTTACTCAATGGGTGGTGAATCTTTGGAATTGTCTAACCCAGAGGGCTGTGGAGGTTCAGTCACTGAGCATGTTCAAGACAGAGATCGATTGATTTCAAGATATTAAAGACATCAGGAGATTTGGGGATGGTGCAGGAAAATTGTGTTGAGGTAGAAGATCAGCAATGTTTGAATGGCAGAGCAGGTTTGAGGGGCCAAATGGCTTACTCTTCCTCTTTCCTATATTCTGAATGGGCATGGAAGTGCCATAGCGTGGCGTGGAGGGCATGAGGTTCTCCAGTGGATGGGGGAGGGCATACTTTGTCATGAGGGGCCATGGGGATGGGTGAAGAGCATAAGGTGTCATGGATAGGCATGGGGGCTCTGTGGGGGGTGTGAAGGGGCTGTGAGGGTTGAGGGCTGGAAGGCCTTTCTGTTTTTTCATAACTGAGACAAAGTCCCACAGCATCGAAGTGTTCCATTTAAACAGCCTGGCTCTGCACTTTGCAGCCCTGTTGCTGTTTCTGAACCTTTCCCTGGGTTGTCCAGGCTGCACCACTCCACCACCATGATGAGTATCCCATCCTGGCGGACACTTTCTCCCAAGGCGAGCTGGCCGAGCTGGGAATTTTCCCACTTCCTGCCACCCACCTTGAGGATGAAAATCCAGGACAATATTTATTTGGCAGTTGTGGGATCCAAACCCACCCCTGAAGAGATTGGAACCCTAATGCAGCACCTTAGATTGCTTGGCCACACTGTCACTGAATGATGAACAGAGCCCATCCTGACCATTCCAGTTGAAAGAGCTATCCAATTAGTTCCACACTCTCCTGCCTTTTCCCACAGCCTTGGGATTTTTATTTTCCTTTCAACTCTTTTTCTTGAATCTGCTTCCACTATCCTTTCAGGTAATACATTCCAGATCACAACAATTCACTGCGTAAACAAACATTTTCTTAGCTGCTGTCTGGTTCCTTCACCAATTATTTAAAATTCCTGAACTCTGGTTACAGCCCTACAAGCCAGTGAAAGTAGTTTTCCTTATTTACTCTCTCAAACCTCTCATAATTTTAACCATTAAATCTCACCTTAATCCTTTCTATTCTAAGGAGAACAATCTCAGCTTCTCCAATCTCTCCATGTAACTGAAGTTCTTTATCCATGTTATGATTCTGATAAATCTTCCCTGCATCCTCTCCAAGGCTTTGACATCCTTCCTAAAGTGTGGTGCCCAGAATTGGACAATATACTCTGGTTGAGGCCTACCAGTGATTAGTGAAGGTTTAGCATTAATTTCTTGCTTTTATAATCTATGCTTCTGTTTATGAGTCACAGGACCTAATAACAGCCTTCTCAATTTATCCTGTCACCTTCAAAGATTTGTATACCAACACCCCAGGTCTCTCTGCTCCTGTAACCCATTTAAAATTGTCGCATTTTGTTAATATTGTTTTGTTTATAGTGCCTCTCCTCATTCTTCCTCCTAAAATATATCACTTTCATTTACACTTCTCGGCAATAATGTCATCTGCCATGTGTCTGTCCATTGCACCAGTCTGTCTATGTCCTTCAGTTCCTATCCTCTGGCAATGAAATCCTCCCTCTTTATAATTGGGTATAAAATCTGTTATCAAATATGTAATTGTTAACCGATGCCTTTGTGAAGCCAGAGAAAGATTGCAAATCTTTTATGTAAAGTCGATCAAAATGAAAATACTACATTTAGGTCGGTATATTAAAAAATATTGGTACAGATGCTTTGATGTCCCATTAATTGCAACATAGATACTGGTGCCAAAAATAATGAGCTATGCAAAGCATTACAAAACAGAAGGTGCCAGTAATTCCCACTGTACACTATGAATTAATTGGATAAAATGAAGGGTGAGATCATATATGCAAAGCAGAAGAATATAGCTGCAATACTGCTGCACTCACTCTAATTCGTTAAATGCATTTTCGTTGTGGTTTATTTGATTTGAGTGAATGAATGCTTCCGAAATCTGATCTTCTCACTGTTAAATGAACGCTCCCACGAATCTTACAAATACAACCTGATGTGTTGAAGGCATGTTGACGAGGGGCATGCTGCAACAGCAAGCAAGGCAGTCGAAGAGGATAACTGCTATTAATGGCCCACACTAGCTATAACACATCTGGGAAGGGGAAGCATTTATTTTCGTAGAGCCATTAAGTTGACTGAATATCAGTACACTCCACCCACAATATGTCGTGGCATGCTTTGAGGTGCAGCAGGTGTCACGCCAAGTGTTTTTTTGTTGCACACAATTAGCATGTACAATGAAATATTGATTTCTAGAAGGATTGCACTGGTTTTGTAAAGCAGGAGACAAGTATTCACTGAAAGAGCCTTTTGCTTTGTGGAACGAGCAATGGAACCGCGCACACAATAAATATTTAATAAGAAATCCCTTCTGGTGGGATTTGTGCGCCCATAGCATCTCATTACCGTGTCTGGGAATAACATCCTCATTGTCACTTGCTTAATTACTTTCAGAAAGAGTAGGAATGTGAGGCTGCTTGAATCAGAAAGTGATTAAACTATCTGGCAGAATTCAGTGTCCCTCATTATGATCCTCATTTAGCACTTCCTAATGGATTTACGTTTTTACTGCTCTGGTTTAATTTTATTTTTTTTTGCCTTCCATTCCCACAAAAGTGAGAGTTGTCTATTAGCAATTAATTGCTAATGAAAGGTGTCTGTCAGCCCCACTCTCTCTGCAGGCTGCCAGGGTGATTGGCACTGTCAGCAGCTTGGCCCTGGAGTATGCTGTAATGTGACAGATTGCGTTCCGCCGAAAATGCTAAATGAGAAGTGAGGATTTGTGATTTCCAATGCCCTCAGCTACGTCGCTGACAGTTCTGACATTTTGGTGCATTAGGGGACTGCATGAAGGATCTGAGCAGCACCTGCTGGATAGTAGAAACTATAACAGTCGGTAGGCACTTATTTCAGCCACAAGTTTGAGGCCAGTTTCATCACAAGGCGTGAGTATGGTCATTATAATCAGAGTGAGATATAAAGTTACACTATCCTATCATATCATTTTTGAGATAGGAATTTGTTTAGGCGGGTGCAGATCAAAGTATGTTCACCTCGGTGATAGCCTTAGCTGCATTTTATCTATCTATCTGGCACTTATGTAGCTATCTGGAGTGAAGTGTTAAGTGACTTGCCAAGGAACAATTCGACACGAATATCTCTGGGAATTTTCACAGAAAGACACAATTGGCAGCAGAGGAAATTGTACTTCAGGCTAGAAAAGAAATTCCCCATAGTTAATGATGACACCACAAATTAAATGATCATATAACTGTGTTAATAATACCTGTGGATCTCCTGTGGCATTGCTCAGGATGAGTCAGAGGAACCCGCGGTTTCAAACACAAAACTAAACCGGCAACTGTCTCTCCCACTCTCACTGTGCCTTCCCTCCGTACAACAGGACATCTCTCCATTTCCACCCCATACTGCACTCTCTCTCTCTCTCTCTCTCTCTCCCTCCTGCCCCTTCAAAGGCCTCCGTCCCCACATAAACACCTTGGAGGTCACTTTGACATTGGCTGATAATCTAAAGCGGGTGATGTCTCATTAGCCGGCCATGATACACTTCTCCTGGTTTCCATGACTTTAATAGAAAGAAAAATGATAGGAGCTGTGTAACTGATCTGGTATCATCCATTCTACACTCATGCATAGGATCAACATTACCCCTATTGTCTCTGTCCAACTCCCCATAATATGATAACTCTTCTCACCCCAGTCAACAGTGGTCTTTCTAATTTTCTCTCACCCTATCCTTGTAAAGAATCTCTCTCTATGTCCCTCTCTGACAGCATTATTATATATCTCTCTAGCCCAGCCCAGTTGGATCTAAAGGTTTATTTCTTTCTCCCTCGTGCACTCAATTTAAAGGGTTCCTTTTAATCTTCCCTCCCACAACTGCATCTGTTTCAATTTCATTCTCCTTTACCTGGACAGCATTGATGTTGAAGTAAATAAAGTCAGAACTTCCTTCCCAGTGAGGAACCTGCAGCAATGCAGATATTGTTGCCCCTCACCTGCTTTTCTGCCAATTTCCTTTTCTCTCTGTCTCTGATCAGTTGGCGGTACTATTTAAAGAGGTACAGGGCACATTTTTCAATGTCCCATTGGATAGCCCCTTCTCAACTGACATCAACAAAGCAGATTGCCTGGTCATGTATTGCAATTGCTGTTTTTTGGACCTTGCTGTGCACTATAAGGCTCCCATGTCTGAAAGAGTCTGTTGTTGAAACAGTTAAATGACTCACATTGAGATATCCTAAAGACATGAAAAATTCTGCTTAAATTAAAGTTCTTTCTTTCCTTTACTAATCTGACCAAGAAAGCACCAAACCCAAGCTCTTGTTTCTGGGCAGAATTGTAGGACACAATGCACACAATTATTAATTGATTAAGTAGAGGGACATTAAGGCTTCTTAATTTCCATTGCTCTGTTGTGTACAATTGATGCAGTCATAAGCACACCCTATAACTGAGGTAGAAGGTTTTGGGTTCATGATAATTCAGGGGCGATCCTTCAGAATCAGTTCTGTGGAAGGGTCATGAGGACTCGAAACGTCAACTCTTTTCTTTTCTTCTCCACCGATGCTGCCAGACCTGCTGAGTTTTTCCAGGTAATTCTGTTTTTGTTCCTTCAGAATGCTTTCTTGGCAGGACATCCAAGGGCCATCAGAGGCTACTGCAAATGCCAAAACACAATCAAAATCCTGGAACTCCCTTCCTAACAACACTGCGAGTGTACCTACACCACGTGGACTGCAATGGTTCAAGAGGGCAGCTCACCACCCCCTTCTCAAGGGTAGCTAGGGATGGGAAATAAATGCTGGCCCAGTCAGCATAGCCCACATCACAGGAATGAATGTAAAAGAAAAACATTTGTGCCTGAATACACTCTTGTGAAAGGGTTCCCCCTCCACACTGAGGCCCTTCATAGTCCTGGGCCTTGTTTTTTTATTATTCCCTCTGGATCCTTTGAGTGTCTCCATTTTGAGATGCCCCAAGATTTCTCAACAGTGCTCACCTCTTTCAGTGAGGCTGCTGACCAGTCCTCCCATTGACCTGTCCACATTCCTGCTCAACCCATAGTCCTGATTTGGACGGCGATCACATAGGTAACCAATTAATAGGTCACCTCCTGTTCCCCGAGCCTGCAGGGAAATTCAACTGCATATATGGTTGTCCTTCCTCAGTTCTCTGCCTGAAGGGAGTTCCTTGGTGAATATTTTCCAAAACACACAAAGGTGTTGTGACTTTTGTACAATAGGTAGAGTTAGGAGGAAGGTCCCCGAGTTTATTTCAGCCAGAATGGGGATTGAATCCCTTGCCGTTGCCATAAAGCTAATCCACACACTAGCCGTCTATCCAACTGAGCTAACTGGCCCCCTATATTTGGTTATGGTTTATTGAATGCAGTTAAATTTTTGTGGTATTTATTTTCATGGAATTTTGTTTCATTATCAAATTTAGGCACAACTTTCCGATGGTGGCCCAGGTTTTTGGTCCAGGGTCAGGTGCACGGAGACGGGACAACTCCCAGCTCCACAATCCGACCTTTAAAAATGGCTGCCCGGACGCCAGATTTTTGTTCGGTTTGTGTGTGGGGGGCGGTGGGGGGGGGGATGAGGCTGGATTAGAAGCCGGGCTGGGTGGCCCGAGAAGAACTTAGGAGGATGCTGGGTGCGGAGGCCTACCTTGGGTGGTCCGAGTCCCCTCGCCCCACACACACTCCCCCAATGCCCCATCCGTGCCAACTCATGCCTACCACCCACCCCAAAACCCCTCATTCCAACCAACGGCCCTCCACCCACCACCTATGGGCCTTTATAGCCCCTATGCCCAACTTAGTGCCAATTCATGCCAACCCAGGCCCCAGACCCAACACCCTTTTCCCTTACATCTACCAAGTTAACTGTTAGGACCATAGCAAATGTAAATGCTGAACAAGCCAGATGTCAGATTGAAATCTGCCTCGTCTGAATGGAATCTTCTTCCTTGTATTGTAGAAACAAGAAGGGAAAGCTAGTGAACACAAAAGCACAGCACTCCCGTGGTAACTTTTAAAATTTGAAGAGTCAAAATGTTTATTTAAAGAAAAGGGGGGTAAAATTTAAACACAGAAGATAAAAAGAGACACGTTTAGAAAAAATAATCTCCAAAATGCTTCATCAAAGTACACAATTTGGGGGCAGAATTTTACGTCTTGCGGGCAAGCGTGTGCCTGACCCGATCGGGCGTAAAATCACGCGGGAAGGCGTCAAGCGGGTGTGCCAACGTCACCGCGCGCTCACGTGATATGTCGTTTGCCGAGCATGTGCAGAAGTCAGAAAGGCGCCTGCCAACAATTAAAAGGGCAATTAAGCCCAGTAACGGCGCAACTGACTTGATTTTTCGTCGCCCGCCCAACCTTACGCTAAGGCAGATGGGCGAATCAGCCAGGCGGCCTTTTCATTTTTCATCAAACCTCATCCAAAGGCCGGGATAAAGTTCCTGTGATGAAATAAAATTAAAAGAAAACGTCCGTGAGCAACGTTTTTATCAGCCATATTTTCAGGTGATCGATTACGGCGCATGGACACTTCCTTTTCAGCTTCTAGGACCTTTATTTGAGCATTTTCACAGGACTGCAACTCCCTGAGGCAGCTGCCTGCCCTCACAGTGCTCACCTGTGCCCAAGGAAACGTCATCACTTGCCCTCTTCCCACCCCCACCTGGGCAACGCTGATTACTTCAACACGCGTTTCACGCTAGCTGACCATTAATTGCCAGCCAGCGTGAAATCAACGTTCACTAGGCAGATCCTGGGTATGGAGGGATTCTCTCACGAGCAGTGGTTGAGTGGGTTTTGCCTGTACTCATTGGAATTTAGAAGAATGAGAGGCGACCTTATTGAAACATGTAAGATTCTTAGGGGACTTAACAGGGTAGATGCTGAGAGATAAAAACAAAAAACAAAAAACTGCGGATGCTGGAAATCCAAAACAAAAACAGAATTACCTGGAAAAACTCAGCAGGTCTGGCAGCATCGGCGGAGAAGAAAAGAGTTGACGTTTCGAGTCCTCATGACCCTTCGACAGAACTTGCGTTCGAGTCCAAGAAAGTCTTTTCAACTCTTTCTTGGACTCGAACGCAAGTTCTGTCGAAGGGTCATGAGGACTCGAAACGTCAACTCTTTTCTTCTCCGCCGATGCTGCCAGACCTGCTGAGTTTTTCCAGGTAATTCTGTTTTTGTTTTAGATGCTGAGAGGTTGTTTCCCCTTGTGGGAGAGTCTAGGACCAGAGGGCACAATCTCAGAGTAAGGGTTCACCCCATTTAAAACGGAGATGGGAGGAATTTCTTCTCTCAGAGGGTAGTCAATCTGTGGAATTCTTTACCGCAGAGGCTGGGTCATTAAGTATATTCAAGGCTGAGTCAGACAGATTTTTAATCATTAAGGATATCAAGGGTTATGGGGAAAAGGCAGCAAAGTGGAGCTGAGGATTATCAAATCAGCCATGAATTCATTGAATGGTGTAGCAGACTTGATGGGCCAAATGGCCTACTTCTGCTCCTACATCCTATGGCCTTATGGCCCATTTCCCAGCCGCTCCTGGGTCTGCCGATCGGGTGTGCCGGCCACGAGTAAAATTCAGGCCAATCAAACTATCTTTTTGGCAACAGTCCTTATAGATTCTTAACCATAAGATCCAGGAACTGTTACCGAAACTGAGAAATTGCTTTCATTTTTAAACAGAAGGTGCAATCCAAGATTTCCCAGAACAACTTCACGCTGATGTGTTTTTTTCTAAAGGGGGGGACATAAAAAAAAACAGCTGTTTCGTGGGACAAATAGCTTCCGTGCCCAAAAATGAGTTGCTTTTTCCAATTAAAAGACTTTCACAACTTCTCCAAACACACAGGAATTGGATCTCAGCGAGACTTCCCCGCACCACCCCCCCCCACAGCAACTCACTACAGCTGAAAACCTGGTTTCATAAACACCCTCTTCACCCCCTTCGCATCTTAGTTCTCCACTGTCTCCAAATATATCGTCCCCCCAAATATTAAAACCTTTCTCCTTCCTATTTTCCCTCTATTTTGGGTCAATAAAATTTAAAACACACGCCCCTGTTTGCTCACAAACCTCCTGTAAAATGCAGCAGTTCTTTAACCTCTGAGACTCCTTTGAAATGCAACAGCTACACATCAATTTCAACCCTTATCCCAAATGCAAATTTCAAATCTACAATGTTACTTGTAAGTTAATGCCCATCATAAGGCCTCATTACAAATGCAAGAAGATAACACGTTTAGCCTTTCCTACCTTAGAGATCACAGACAATCTGACTCCAACACCCTCCCCTTTGATTAACCTTGGACACAAACAGACACAGCTTTACCCTTATCTACTCAGAATACATACATAAACACAGAAATATAAAAATATACACATATCATCACATAACTCTAGTATCCACCCATGGACAGAGACCTCAGGACTAATACAGGGATGAGATAAATTAAAGTTTTATCAGATGAAGTTCTAAATGTCTATTGCAGAGTTCACTGTAATTGGAAAAAAAACACTCATTCATAAAAACCCATTTGCTATATTTACATTCCTTCAGCTAAATAAAGCCTTGCAACAATAAACATTTAATTCAAGTGCACAATCCTTAAGAACAACAAGCATTGGAGTTCATAGTTCCACATCAAAGAGTCTGTAACCGGTAGTAGCGGTCAATCAAACAGTGAAATAGCAGGCCCTCTAGGGTGATAATGGATGGTTGTGAAATCAGTCATGCAGCACTAATCCAGTAATGAAATCCCTCTGGGTTATGTCAAGGGACAGAGTGAAATAGCAAGCAATCTTTTTTTTCCAACACTTCAGGCATTTGTTTTCAAAGATTTAAAGGGCAGAACTTTTAAATGCTTCAACAGATTGACAGCTTCCTTTGACAGGTCCCTTTGACATGTACTTCTGACAGTTTTGATAGTTGATTTCAACAGG
The DNA here is from genome assembly GCF_017639515.1 of Carcharodon carcharias. Classification (NCBI taxonomy): domain Eukaryota; kingdom Metazoa; phylum Chordata; class Chondrichthyes; order Lamniformes; family Lamnidae; genus Carcharodon; species Carcharodon carcharias. Next base: position 160,938,733 of record NC_054475.1, on the reverse strand, counting down.
TCTTCTGATAGTTCTAATGAGCTTGACAGTAATGAGCTTATGCACTTTTTGCACACATTCATGTCTACTTTTAACAGTTCCAACGGGCACCTGGCCTCCTCCAAAAATGTACCCAAACCAGATCCAAAGGGGTATCTTACCTCTCAAAAGGGTTGTCCAAATGAATCCACAAAGTTCAGTCCTGCTCTTACTTGGACTACTCTGCACACTTCAGGTTTCACATTCCTGGCCTGCCAAAAGCAGTGGAGGTAACTAATAATTTAAATGGCCAGCTGCCTCCATAAAACACACATGTGTGAAATGTGCCGCGCCAACATTCCCACCCCCACTAAAATGGCAAGTGCCATGTTCGAGGAAGGGCGGGACTTAATGATTTTCACCCACTTCCACTATTTTTGCCAGGGCAGAGATGCTTTCCATCGTGGCCATAATCTGGGCCAGTGTGTTAGCCGTTACCCTGAATCTGGGCACTAGCATGTGGAACTGACTTGGCATTCACTCTGGCCTGCGATGACCTGAACCTCTCTGTGTTTCTCGGTTCTGGTTATCCATAAAGGCTTTTTGGGGGAGCTACAGTATCCCTGTGAGAACATAGAAGGGGCATCAGCAGGTCTCTACCCCTTTTATCCTGTGCCCTGCACCTGGAGAATACATGACCCTGGTTCCAAGTGCAGGAAAACTGCACTTGTTACTTGAACTCTAGAAACTCAGTAAATGCCTGTTCCCTTGGCAACCTGGTGAAAGAAGGGGCATTTTATCATTATGTTGTTTGTAAGAAAATGACTGCAGTTCCATGGAGTCCATAGGAACAGGCCATTTGGCCCAACAGGTGTAAACAAGAGCCTTCCCCCCCACCCCTCTTCATCCAACTCCTTCAGCTTACCTTTCCTTTCTCTCTCATGTTTTTATCCAGCTTCCTCTTAAATACATCATATTCACTTCAATCACGAGTGATAAAGAGTTCCACATTCTAACCACACTGAGTCAAGAGATTTCTCCTGAATTCCCTTTTGGCTGTGCTGCTGGTAGGTAGATGGATTTGATCCATGTTGATAACATGGGAAGGATATGTCTACATTGTCTCTTGATTTTCTAATCAGATGAATTGGAATCTGACCTTCAGATATAGCCATGGTTCAGTAGTAGCACTTTGGTCTCTCAATCAGAAGAGCCTGAATTCAAGGTGCCCTTCAAGATTTGAAAGCATAATGCAGTTGGCACTCTCTGTGCTGGACTAAGGGAGTGCTGTGCTGTCAGAGGAGCTTTCAGGAGAAGAATTAAATCAAGGCCCCATCTATTTCTTCAGATGCATTTTATGCAATGTCAGAGGGATCTGGGTGTCCTAGTGCATGAATCACAAAAGGCTATTATGCAGGTACAACAAGTAATTAGGAAAGCCAATAGAATGTTATCATTAATTGTGAGGGAAGTTGAATACAAAAGTGGGGAGGTTATGCTTCAGTTGTACAGGGCATTGGTGAGACAGCTTCTGGAGTACTGTGTACAGTATTGGTCTCCTTATTTAAGGAAAGATGTAAATGCATTAGAAACAGTTCAGGAAAGGTTTACTTGGCTAATACCAGGAAAGGGCAGGTTGTCTTATGAGGAAAGGTTGGACAGGTTGGGCTTGTACCAGCTGGAGTTTACAAGAGTAAGAGGCGACTTGATCAAAACCTTTCAGATCCTGAGCAGTCTTGATAGAGTGGATGTGGGGTAGATGTTTCCACTTGTAGGAGAATCTAGAACCAGGGGTCATGGTTCAAAAATAAGGGGTCACTCATTTAAGACAGAGATGAGGAGAAATGTTTTCTCTTAGAGAGTCGTGTCTTTGTAACTCTCTTGCTCAAAAGGCAGTAGAATCAGAGTTTTTGAATATTTTCAAGGCAGAGCTAGACAGATTCTTGATTAACAAAGGGATGAAAGGTTATCAGGGATAGGCTGGTGGTTACAATCAGATCAGCCATGATCTTATGAATGGCAGAGCAGGCTTGAAGGGCTGAGTGGCCTACTCCTGCTCCTAGTTCATATGTTTGTAGGACTAATGAGCAACTGAACCCAATAGACGAGGAAGGAGCCACACTGAATCCCCAATCTGTTCTGCATCATTTGATCCAAACAACAGTACAATAGTGCCTCAGTGAGCCTTGGCTGAGGGAAGTCAAATTGGCAAAGGTTTCTACTTTTAACAACCACATATTTTGCTCCACGCTATATTGCCTCCCAACATGAACTGCCCAATGTTCATATAATGATAGCCACTTGGGAACTATAATGAAGTACAACCAGTGCTCTGGGAACCTTTCTTCAGCAACGAGTCAATGCATTTGGGAGATGGGGTGGTGGGGGGTGGGGAGGCAAGGCGGGGGGAAGGGGAGAGAACTGCCAGAGTAAATTGGCAAGGAAAACAAGACTAGACATAAATAAACACTAGCAACACAAATTTCTGTGACCTCAAGCACCCTTTCCTCTTTAGCAGTGTTTACAGCAGATAAGTACAAGAGTCATGCATATACAACGCATGGACATGCAATGCCTTGCTACTGGGGAGTGAATTGTCAGCTCTCATGAAGGGTGTGCTGCAGTTTGCTGTTCATTAAAGTGAGAAGCTACTATTTAAAATAGAAAACGCTTCTGTTTCACATTCAGTGTGAGAACTCAGTGTTAGTGATAGTGGAACAACCAAATCTTTCACTAATGTTCTTCAGCAGCCCATCCTCAATTGAGCATCTCCCTTTCTCCATGCAAACAAGATATCCACCCACAAACAAGCAATGCTATGAAAGCACGATTTCTCCCACTCGCAATCCGCATTTTTTTTATTGAATCAACAGCAGCAAAATGTCCACAGAAAACCAGAACTCAATGAATCTCGCCTTCATGGATAATCAGCCCATGCACTAACTGGAATTTCCTGGAGCTTTGGCAATATCTGAGCTGAATCAGACTCTGAAACAAATCCTGTATTCTATGTTGGGGTGGGAAGGCAAGGGGGGGAGGGGTTAATGTTTCCATTCACTACCCTTTGGAAACCCCAGGCCAATATGAATACACATGTAAGTGTTTTTAATACTTTAGGAAAAAGCATATCCCATTGCTGTACATTTGGAAGTTTAGGTTACTAGGCTGTTGAACTTAACTGGCTCAAAACGTTCATCTAAGCCGGCATTTGTGCTGCTTGAGCAAAGGCATCTTCTATCAATCCACTGCACACCCCACCAAAGGCCACGAGGCCTGTACATTTGAATACCCTTAAATATAATCCAAGAACATGAGACTTGGGTGTGAGTGGGGCTCAGAAACTTTGTAAAGCCTAGACTTTAGGGTGTTGGCCATGGCTTAGTTGGTAGCGCTTTTGCCTCTGAGTCCTGAAGGTTGTGGGTTTGACTCCCACTCCAAAGACCTGAGTACATAATTCAGCCCGAGGCTCCCACTGTAGTCCTGAGGGATACATCCTGGAGATGAAAGCTTTTGGATGAGACGATAAACCGAGATTTTCTTAAAAGATCCCTTTTGGATCCAGTGCCCTTCATTTGCTGGGGCTAAAGGATCTGGGTTTGTTCGGGGTGACCGAGTCAGTACAGAGACAGAGAACATCAAGAGGTTGTTGTTAGAATAAACACATGTTGTTTATTTACAAACTAACTCTACAATTATACTTGTGTGCTTACAACATAAAACTGTCTTCACTCATCAGTGACTAACTCAAGACTGTCTCACTTAGATGTTGCCCACGCTACTCTGCTACTAGACAATAAGATCATGTGACCTTGCATTACAATACTTGTCTTAAAGATATATTACACCTCAGATTACTACAATCCCTCAGTATAAATAGGGTGATGCCCCAAATTGTAGGCCTCAAAATGTAAATTTGTCTTTCCACCACCAAATATGCTCTTGGAAATAATTTTCAAATTTGGAACTGAAATCTATTACCTATGATTAATTTATATATGTAAATTGTTTAATTAGCAGACAGACTTCCCCTCTGTATGGATGAAACCCAGCATTTATTTGTCAATAATTGGTGTTAGTGTGGCATATGTTATAAATATTAAGCTTTCAGTTGCTCTGATCTTGCCTTTGAAACACAAACCAAATTTCTGATTAGACCAGCCTGTGCACCATGTAACAGTATGTGCTGCAGCTCAACACATCACAAACTGCCATTAGCACTGTCTTCACTTCATTAAGACTGTGGTTACATGTATTACATAAAAAATATATGTGGGGTGCGTAAAACAGTGCTACTTAATTGTGGGGTACGCATCGCTTCCATATAAATTACTTGAGTTGGCTTTCAGGCCTTGAATCCTATTGTTAAATTGCAGCCTTTTTACTTACCCCCAACTGTTCATAATTCTGCACGGGAAACATTATGAGAAGCAGCTTTTCACTTGTGCATGAACCATAACTTATTAAATTAAAGACAAGCTTTACACATTCCTCTCCCAAACAAGATGTAACTCCTGATTACCTACCCTCAAAACAGGCCAGGAAACCGGGGCAAGCAATCCATGTTAACACTCTAGTGCAGTATCGACCGGGGCTGCATTGTCAAGTGTAGCACTCTTTGGGTGATCTTAACCCTCAGTTTCATAAACCACCTCTTAAGATATAACCTTAAAATCGAACATGCTAAAAAACATGATGAACACCTGAGATAGAGAGAGATAGAGATAGAAAGAGAGAGGAGACAGGCTAATAGTTGAGGTGGAGGGTTTTTTTATTCTTGGGATGTGGGCATCGTTGGTGAGACTGGCACTTATTGCCAGTCACTAGTTGACTTGAGAAAGGTGGTGAGCTTTCTTCCTGAATTGAAGCAACTGTGATACAGATGAGGGCAGTTAGGAGTAAAGCACATTGGTGTGAGACTGGAGTCATATATAGGTTAGAGCAGATAAGGCTGCCAGGACTTCTTCCCTAAAGGGGCATTAGTGAAGTAATCCTCTGGCATTTCCATCACCTCCACTGTGATGCCCCCACCAAACATAACCTTCCCTCCCCTTTCAACAAGATAAAAGGGCCATTCCCTCCATAACATTCTGGACCATTCTTCCTCCACCCATAACACCTGCTCACTTTCCAATGCAACTTCTTCCCATGTAAGCACAAGAGATAAAACACCTGCCCTTCAACTTCCTTCTTCCCAACACCCAAGGCTCCAATTGTGATTTAGTTGTACTCTTTTCGATCTATGATCCTGTGCTTGCCTCTTAAATGAGGTCTCCTCTATACTAGGGAGTCCAAATGCAGAATGAGTGATTGCTTTGCTAAACACCTCTGTTCAGTCAGTAAACATGACCTTGAGCTTTTGCCTGCTTGCAATTTTAATTCTCTAACCCACTCCCACTCTAACCCCTCTGTCCTCAACCTCCTGTACCATTCTAATGAAGTTCAACAGAAGCTTGAAGCACAGCACCTCATCTTTCCATTAAGTATTTTACAGTCTTCCGGACTCAACATTGAGTTTACCAATTTAAGATAATAGCCACTGATTCCATTTTTTCAGACAGCAGAAACAGTTAAGGATTCTGTTATAACTACTTACACCTCGTCAAGACAAATCTTTTGTTTCTTTCCCTGTCCCATTGCTAACTCCTTTTACCTTGCATCATTATCCCTTTCATCATTTAAATCTCTCCTATCTTCCACCCTATCACAGACTGTTGTAGGGTGTTGGATCCGGCTGGTAGGTCTTAATGAAGTCCTTGGAGTCTTAAGTAGGTTAACTGTATGCATTTAATAGCCAAAAGAACCATGTACATATTTACAGTAAAGGTTTCAAGCTAGGAACTGGCTCCATGCTTCCTTGTGCACATGGCTCTCTCCAACACTAGACTGACCCCAGAGTGTGGGTCATGTGTTCTCTTACATCACTGTGTGGGTGGTACTGTACTCAGTCCCACATTAACCCCTTGTACCAGACCCTTATACTACATCTCCCCCAAGTTTTTATCCAATATATTTCAAGTTATTCTAATTTATCCCATGTATTTACATCATTATGACTACCCCATCACCACTGCTACACACCCCCCCCCACCCCCACCACCACCACCACCACCACCACCACCTCAAGACTCTGAACTCATAGATCTCTCTGATCTGGAGGTCTGGTAACCCATAACCCTTTCATATCTCACTTGCACTAGTGTTGGAGGAGTGGTCAGCTCTGTCAAAGTAGGTAAACTCTGTTGATTTGAAGGTTCTTCAGGCATCTGGGTATCTTTCCATCCTCTTTTCCATTCTTTATTATTGAACCACTCTGTCAATTCGGCAGTTGTGGTGATTGGTGGTGGTTGTTCCATCCCATTTCTTGCAGGGTGGATGGGCTTGTCTCCATTTCATTTTTTTCCTCTTCTTTCATCGTGTGAATTATCTTGATGTTCTCTGTGATGGAAGTTTTCTTTTTAATTCATTCATGGGATGTGGGCTTCACTGGCTTGGCTGCCTTCTTGAACCGCTGCAGTTTATGTGGCATAGGTGCACCCACAGGGCTGTTAGGGAGGGAGTTCCTGGATTTTGACCCAGCGACAGTGAAGGAGCGGCGATATATTTCCAAGTCAGGACGGTGAGTAACTTGGAGGGGAACTTCCAGGTGGCAGTGTTCCCATGTGTCTGCTGCCCTTGTCCTTCTAGATGGTCGAGGTCGTGGGTTTGGAAGGTGCTGTCTAAGGAGCCTTGGTGAATTCCATTCCTGTGATGAGGATGTGTTTTTTTAGTGAGCTCACCTTTGCGTTTGGCTGTGTAGTGCTGTCAGCAACAGACAGCTGCTATTTGGTTCCAGCAGCATCTGTGGCACTGTCATGCTGGCCAGGGTTGCAGTGTTTGCTCTATGGTTGCAGTGTTGACCTCATCAATGCTCAGCGGCTCTTCTGGTTGTTGGTTGCTCTCTTGTCTATCCTGCATTGCAAGCATCGTGGTAACCAATTGTATGGTTCTCTGTTCTGTCCAATGAAGACTTTCCTGCACCTGTAACAAAAATGCACAAAGCCTCTCTGCAAAGAGAGAAGGCAGTTCAGAGTTGAAGTCCCAGGCAGGATACTCTTTCCTGTTTGAGCTTATAGTTCTGTATAATTCACAATAGTGGTTGCCTTGACATCTTCTGCTGTTTTGAGGAGATTCAGGACCACACAGGCATCTCTGCTCGAGAGAGAAAAAGATTGGTTGTGGATGATGTATGTTTGTACGCTTGAACATTTGTTTGCCACCATACCTTAGTGGTTCCAGAACCCTGCATCTGACCAGAAGTCAGGTTCCTCTGGGCCCATACAGTGGTGTGTCTATAGTTCGAAGCCAGAGGTCCCCCAGCCATGGTTCTTTGTCTTATAGGACTGTAAACACCAGCTTCCATGTTCAATTTAAAGTTTGTGAGATGGTCGTTAACCAAAATGAGTGCACTCCAAATGACAATCCAGGATCTTTGACCTCACCCAAAAAGCATGCCTATGTGTCCTCTTGGTGTGGACCTCATGAATCATCTTGGGTCTTCCGTGTGTTTAGATGTTTTGGCCTTGCACAGTTTGCCAAAGTGTCCAATTCTGGTCAGTTAGGGTATTGCTTCCCTTGACCTGGGGTGTCCCTGTTCCTGTGCTGTTTCACTAACTAGACTGTGGAATTTCCTTTATACCAGGGTTTACTTTCTCCTCTTAAAATGGACCTGCACAGCATTTGGTTCAGATGCCTAACAATCTGGATAGCTTTCTCAAGGGTTAGATTTTCCTTCACTTGCAGCATGCCTGAAAATGTGTCATCTGCTACTCCTACAACTACTCTATCCCTGATAAGTTCAGATTTTAGGTCTCCGCATTTGCAGCCTTCAGCCATCCATTACCATTGACCAGAAACTGAACTGGTCTAGCCATAAAAATACTATGGCTACAAGAGCAGGTCAAAGGCTACGAATCCTGCAATGAGTAACTCACCTCCTCACTCCCCAAAACCTGTCCACCATCTACAAGGCGCAAGTCAGGAATGTGATGGAATACTCCCCACTTGCCTGGATGAGTGCAGCTCCTGCCACACTAAAGAAGCTTCACACCATCCAGGTCAAAGCAGCCCACTTGATTGGCACCACATCCACAAACATTCACTCTCTCCGCCACCAACACTCAGTAGCAGCAGTGTGTACCATCTACAAGATGCACTTCAGGAATTTACCAAGGCTCTTTAGACAGCACCTTCCAAACCCATGACAACTACCTTCTAGAAGGACAAGGGCAGCAGATAGATGGGAACACCGCCAGCTGGAAGTTCCCCTCCAAGTCACTCAGCATCCTGACTTGGAAATATATCGCCGTTCCTTCCCTGTTGCTGGGTCAAAGTCCTGGAACTCCCTTCCTAATAGCATTTTGGATGTACCTACACCACATGGACTACAGCGGTTCAAGGCAGCAGCTCACCATCACCTTCTCAAGGGCAACTAGAGATGGGCAATAAATTCTGGCCCAGCCAGCGAAGCCCACATCCCGTGAATGAATTTTTAAAAAACCTGTAGAGATTATTAATGAATGTGTTAACAGGTTATCCAGGCTGCTGGACATGCTTATTGAATTTAGCCCTTTTTTAGGATTTTATTACTTCTTAGGTTAATATAAACATTTTTTTCATTCAATTTCGCCATGATGCAGGGTGTTGGATACCATTTTGTAGGCCTTAATGAAGTCCTCATAGTTTTAAGGTCAGCTGTATGTATTTACAAGAACTATGTACACATACACAGTAAAAGGTTCAAGTTAGGAGCTGTCTCCATGCTTGCTTGTGCACACGGCTCTGTCCAACATTAGACTGATCCCCTAGGTGCAGATCATGTGTTCTCTTACCACACTGTGTGAGTGCTACAGTACTCAGTCCCACATTAACCCGAGGTGTGCCAGACCCTTATACTACACAGCCCTTAACCTTTCTTCCTCCTTTTCCTCCTCCCACTTTTCCCTCTTTCCTAAAACCAATTTACATCTCTAATTTTCCCAGTTGTGATGAAAGGTCACTAGCTTGAAACATTGTGATTTATTTTGTTCCAGTGATGGGTGTTCTCCACAACCCCCCCACCTCACCCCGCCAACCCCCACCCACCCCTTCAGACTCTTCACTGGTCAGTGTCACGCCTCCCACGTAATCAAAGCCCCAGCGAGGTGGAAATCGGACCCCCTCGAGAGCTGCTAGCCAATCAGGGGCTGGCGGCTCTCCACTGCCAGTGTGTCACTGGGACTGGTGTCTGCTGCCGGTAACACACTGAGGCCCAGCCCCAGGATCAACACCGGGTCCCAGGACCCAGGGAAAGATGGGGGGGTTAGGGTAGGTTGGAGGAAAGGGTATGGGAGTGGCTTTCAGTGCCCTCCCGCTCCCAACCTTTCTGATGCTGGGTCCCTCAATAAGCCACTGAGTGCCTGTGAATGAGGGGACCCACTAGCCGCACCTCCCCGAAGCTGCAGGCAACTCCGACAGGGGAAAGCCATGTTAAATCCCTGGGCCACCACTAAATTCCAGTGGGCTCAGGGTTAATTGGCTTTAAGTGACTCACTAATTGCCTTCCCGCCCACTAGTAGGTGGGATTCCCGTATCGGACCCTTCCCTTTCCCAACTTAATTTGGGACAGTTTTCCCAAAGCCGGGAATCTGCTGCGGGTGCTCCCAGCTTTTCTCCCACAGGTCATCACTCCTGCTCCGACCCGCTCCGCTAAATCTAGCCCGTAAATTCTGCTTTCTCTCCACAGATACTGCCTGACCTGCTGAGTTCTTTCAGCATTTCCTGTTGATAATCGTGAAGCATCCCAACCACAACACGGCACTGAGATTAGTTTTATATTTCCATACTTTGTATGAAACAGAATTCAAATTTGCAAATTGCCATGGTTGGGGGTTGGGAGGGGGTTGGGGGTTGGGGTGGGTGGGGGGTGGCGGTGGTGGTGATTTGCAGTCTAGTCCACTAACATGGCCACAAAGCAAATTAAAATTTAAGAATTCAAAGATAAACTACTGCCTGCTTCTCTCAGAGGGCAGACCCTGAATCTTTGATGTGTTAATGTATAGCCTTGTACATATCTAGACGACAATGTATTCCCCAGCATGACCATATCTGATTCAGATGCTATTAGTCATTCGAAAACTGACGCAAGTTGACCTTATTTGGAGCCATGGCAACAGAAAACAGCATGGTTCAGAGGTTGTTTCTGGATACTGTGCACTTAAACAAAACTTTACAGGGAGGCCAGCCCCTCACAAGCAACTTCCTGACCCAAGGTCAACGTTGTATTGAAGGGCTGTTAACACTACATCCGATGTTAAACTGAGGTCTCGCCTGCCCATTCTAACGGTCCAGATAGATATTAAAGATCGCATTGTAATATTGGAGGAAGAAAAGAGAGTTCTCCTGGCCCAAAATCAAAATACTGCGGGCTACTGTCGGTCGGTCAGCGTCTACGGAGAAAGAAACAGAGTTAACGTTTCAGGTCTGTGACCTTTCGTCAGGACGTTTGGACATTAGCTCATCAACCTGAAGCATTAACTCTGTGTCTCTCTCCATAGTTTTCCCAGCATCCTGTCTAACATTGTCCCCTCAAGCTGCACCAGCCAAAACCGGTTAGCTGATCATCCATTTCATTGTTGTTCATGTGTTTCCCAAGTGCAGAATTATGGAACATTAACCTACACAATGACAGTCAGGGCACTGCGTGTAAATTAACTTTATGTGAATAACAGGTTCGGTATTCTTAATAAATTTCAGAATAACACATGTTGGACCTGTCTTTGACATTCACTGTTACCAGCATGAACATAATTAGATGCTACTTTCTGTTTGGTATCTCAGTTTTTTTTTTGAGTTTCACACTTCTATGCCTTCTTAAACTGTTCATGTTGTTCTTATTAAGTGTCAGCTGCAGTATAATTTAACAATTGGAAGAAATGTCACAGAGAAAACTTGCATTTTTCATGACCTCTCACATCCCCAGAAAGTCTCAGAGTTCTGAATTACTTTTGGAAGTCCGGTCTCTATTGTTTTATTGGTAAATGCAATGATCGACTTGCTCACAGTAAAATCCCACATCAAACAAATGAGATGGAGGACCAGCTCATCTGTTCCTTTAAGATCTCTAAGCTCCTCTATTTCTTACACATCCCCAATTTCCTTCGCTCCACCATTGCTGTGCATGTCATTAGTTGTCTGGGCCCTAAGTTCTGGAATTCCCTCCCTAAATCTCTCTGCTTTGCTGCCTCTGTCACCTTCTTTAAGGTGCTCCTTAAACCGTATTTCGCTGACCAAGCCTTCTGTCACATGTCCTATCTCCTTATGTGTCAAATTTGAACTAAAAGCACCGCTGCAAAGCACCTTCCTAGGTTAAAGATGCAATATAAATGCAAGTTGTTGTCTGTTAATGGACAAACGTTGGGCATCATATCCCCTGAATGAAGTGAGATGGTTTAACATCTTATCCAAAAGATGACCCATTGTGCTGCAGGTGACATCTACGCAGGGTCATGAGCTTCTGTTGTGGGTCTTCAAGCGACTGAATAGTTTCGATTGTTGACCCACATATTGGGCATATGGGCAAGATGACCCATGGGGTATTGGGATCCCGAATACAGGATTTGTTGTCTTTTCTTTCCTTCTCTGACACCACTCTGCCTTGTCCTTAAGACGCTGTGAGTCAGAGTGTGATGCAGCTTGATGATTTGTCATTTTGAATGATTGGTGACAAGCTCTTCCCGGTCATTAATGTCAATGCTGCCGTGCTTCAAGGAGAGCTTCAGAACATCTTTGAAGCATTTTCTTTGTCTTCCTGTGGAACGCTGGCCCTCCTGAGATTTGAAACACGGACTTGGCAGGGGGAGACGCTTTTTGTCCATTCGGCACAGCGTTTAGACCATCCAAGTTGATTTTGCAGGAGCTTTGACTGAATGCTTTGTAGAGCCGGCTTCAAGGACACTAGCATTTGTTTTCTCTCCTTCAACATATGCGGCCCATAGTTAAGCATTGATTAGGAGTCCGTGTTATGGAACAGGATTCAAACCTCTTAAATCTAGAGGCAAGAGTGCTACTATCAGAGTGGCCTTTGTTCTATTCTACAAACCCCAACCGACTCCATTGTACAATTAAAGCAACATTTCCATCATGAACAACTTTATAATAAAAAGTATATTTGTTCTTTTCAAAGTGGTAAATGTGTATTCGCAGGAACTCAAGAGTTTTCTCTTCATCCCAGATCTAAATTGGAACAGAATCCACATCTCAGTCATCCTAGAGACATCTTTTTTGGTGCCAACAGTGGATTGAGTTATTGAAGAAATTACAAGCTGAGATACAGGCCTGGATTTTAGCCTAGAGACAGGTTCTGTACAGGATTTGGAGTAGGGGGCTGTTGTAAAATTGGAAGATCCTAAAGAATGAGTTTCCCAAATGTCCCTGTGACATTCCCTCCCACAGGAAGCCTGAATGACAGGCAGGAGGTCTCTCCGGTGGGAAACCTATTTCACAAGGTCAAAGCCTATGAGGTTAGGTAGGTTTACTGAGGGGGGAAGGCACCAGAGATTATGGGAAGGGAGTCCCCATCACCAGCAGTTTATCAGGTAACCTGTCAGGCCAGTGGGAAATGCATATGCTCTTCCTGGCCCACAAGCCGTAGAGTAATGACCCTTACCTCACGAAATGAAGCATGAGAATGAGAGAAATTTACAGCATGGGAAGAGACTATTCAGCTCATTGTGTCTGTGCCAGCCAACAAGGAGCAATCCAGCCTAACCCCATGTTCCAGCCCTTGGTCCGTAGCCTTGCAGGTTATGGCACCTCCAGTTCATATCCCAATACATCTTAAACAATATGTGGGTTTCTGCCTCCACCTACCACCCTTTCAAACAGTGAGTTCCAGATCTCCACTTCTGTCTGGGTACAACATTTTCCCCCTGAATCCCCTCTAGACCTCGCACCTCTTACCCTAAATCTATGGCCTTGGTTATGGACCTATTCGCATCCCCTTTCACCAGTTGGGCTTCTTGAGGCCAGGAAGCCCGGCCAGTAGTGGTTAAAAATAGGATCACTGTTAAATTAAAGCCTTCTTACAAACCCATTTCTCGCAAGCAGATTGGTCAGTTGCCCCCTTGTCCATTAAGTTCAGAGGTGGATGGGTTTGAAGAGGATTCAGTTCCTGTTCCAGATTTTTTGGCATTCCAACCTCTCTCACAGCCCCAGCCCGACCCATTTTTGGGAGTAAAGACTCAGCCCAGAGAGTCATTGAACAGCACCATCTGGTGTACAGGCTGAGCAATTACTTGTACAAAGCTGCTGTAATTCTGAGCTAGCAGCGCTCATGTTTGCAAAAATAACTTTGAAGTTATGACGGGCTATAGAGATAAGGATTCAATTTGTGGGTGTTTTTTTGCACAAACACTCAGTAAGAATTGGCTCAGAGATTATTTTTAATTAATTCACGGGATGTGGGCTTCGCTGGCTAAGCCAGCATTTATTGCCCATCCCTAATTGCCCTTGAGAAGGTGGTGGTGAGCTGCTTCCATGTGGTTTAGGTACACCCACCATGCTGTTAGGGAGGGAGTTCCAGGATTTTGACCCGGGGCAGTGAAGGAATGGCGATATCTTTCCAAGTCAGGATGGTGTGTGACTTGGTGGGGAACTTGCAGGTGGTGGTGTTCCCATCTATCAGCTGTCCTTGTCCTGCTAGATGTTAGTGGTCATTGGTCTGGAAGGTGCTGCGCAAGGAGTCTTGGTGAATTCCTGCAGAGAATCTTGTAGATGGTACATGCTGCTGCCACTGTGCGTCGGTGGTGGAGGGAGCGAATGATTGTGGTTGTGGTGCAAATCAAGCAGATGCTTTGTCCTGGATGGTGTCAAGCTTCTTGAGTGTTGCGGGAACTGCACTCATCCAGGCAAGTGGGGAGAATTCTATCACACTCTTGACTTGTGCCTTGTAAATGGTAGACGGGCTTTGTGGAGTCAGGAGATGGGTTACTTGTCACAGGATTCCGAGCCTCTGACCTGCTCTTGTAGCCACAGCATTTATATGGCCAGTCCAGTTCAGTTTCTTGTCAATGGTAATCCCCAGGATGTTGACAGTGGTGGATTCAGTGATGGTAATGCCATTGAACATCAAGAGACAATGGTTAGATTCTCTCTCGTTGGAGATGATCATTGCCTGGAGCTTGTGTGGCACAAATGTTACTTACCACTTGTCAGCACAAGCCTGTATATTGTCCAGGTTTCGCTGCATTTGGACGGGGACTGCTTCAGTATCTGAGGAGTCATGAATGGTGCTGAATATTGTGCAATCATCAGCAAGCATCCCCACTTCTGACCGTATGATGGAAGGAAGGTCATTGATGAAGCAGCTAAAGATGGTTGGGCCAAGGACACTACCCTGAGGAACTCCTGCAGTGATGTCCTGGAGCTGAGATGACTGACCTCCAACAACCACAACCATCTTCCTTTGTGCTAGGTATGACTCCAACCAGTGGAGAATTTTCCCCCGATTCCCATTGATTCCTGTTTTGCTAGGGCTCCTTGATGCCACACCCGGTCAAATGCGGCCTTGATGTCAAGGGCAGTCACCCTCACCTCACCTCACCTCAGGAGCTCAGCTCTTTTGTTCATGTTTGAACCAAGGCTGTAATGAGGTCAGGAGCTGAGTGGCCCTGGCGGAACCCAAACTGGGCATGAGTGAGCACGATATTGCTAAGCAAATGCAGCTTGATAGCACAGTTGATGACCCTTCCATTACTTTACTGATGATCGAGAATAGACTGATGGGGTGGTAATTGGCTCATTTGGATTTATCCTGCTTTTTGTGTACAGGATATACCTGGGCAATTTCCCACATGGCTGAGTAGATGTCAGTGTTATAGCTGTAATAGAACAGCTAGGGGTGCAGCAAGTTCTGGAGCACAAGTCTTCAGTACTATTGCTGGAATATTGTCAGGCCCCATAGCCTTTGCAGTATCCAGTGCTTTCAGCCATTTCTTGATATTGTATGGAGTGAATCGAATTGGCTGAAGACTGGCATCTGTGATGCTGGGGACCTCTGGAGTAGGCCGAGATGGATCATCCACTTGGCACTTCTGGCTGCAGATTGTAACAAATGCTTCAGCCTTATCTTTTGCACTGAAGTGCTAGGCTCCCCCATCATTGAGAATGGGGATATTTGTGGAGCTTCCTCCTCCAGTGAGTTTTTTAATTGCTCACCACCATCCACGACTGGACGTGGCAGCACTGCAGAGCTTAGATCTGATCCGTTGGTTGTGGGATCAGCTAGCTCTGACTATCACTTGCTGCTTATGCAGTTTGGCACGCAAGTAGTCCTGTGTTGTAGCTTCATCAGGTTGACACCTCATTTTTAGGTATGCCTGTTGCTCCTCCTGCACTCTTCATTGAACCAGGATTGATCCCCTGGCTTGATGGTAATGGTAGAGTGGGGGATATGCCAGGCCATGAGGTTACAGATTGTGTTTGAATGCAATTCTGCTGCTGCTGATGGCCCATTGCACCTCCTAGGTGCCCAGTCTTGAGTTGCTAGACCTGTTTGAAATTTATCCCATTTAGCACTGTGATAGTGCCACACAACACGATGGAGGGTATGCCTTAATGTGAAGGCAGGACTTCGTCTCCACAATGACTGTACAGTGGTCACACCTACCGATACTGTCATGGACAGAGGCATCTGCGGCAGGCAGGTTGGTGAGGATGAGGTCAAGTATGTTTTTCCCCTTGCAGGTTCCCTCATCACCTGCCACAGGCCCAGTCTAGCAGCAATGTCATTTAGGGCTCAGTCTGTGGTGGTGCTGACACATCCTCATTTCATTTAGGATTCTTACATTTAGCAGAGGGCAAGAATGGGATAGAATTCTGGGCTGACTTTAAATTCAAGCCTTAAAGGGTGATTTATTAATTCACCATAGCTTCCTGGGTGGCTCAAACCCTTTGGATAACATGGTCCATCTCTGGTGTCAAACTGGACCTGGAACAGTGTTTTTATTAGCTTGAATTGGCATTTCATTAAATTTCTACCAAACAACCTCATTGCTGCAATTACCTACGTTTTAACAGCACTCAATATTCTCTATTTTCTTTCACAGGACATGAGTATAATTTGGTGCCCATCTCTAATTGCCCTTGAACTGAGTGGCTTACCAGCCTATTTCAGGGGGCAGTTAAGAGTCAAATACATTGCTGTGAGTCAAGTCACATGCAGACAGGCCAGGCTGAGCAATGATAGCCTAAAGGTCATCAGTGAACCAGATGGGTTTCTAACAACACTCAGCAATAGCTTTTATGGTCATCATTACTGATACCAGCTTTATATATTCAAGATTTGTTAACTGAACTTAAATTCCGCCAAATACTGTGGTGGGATTTGAACCCATGTTCCCCTAGTCCAGTGACATTACCATTACACCATCATCTCCCCCACAACATGTACATATTCAAACAGACAGAATTTTCACAAGGCAATGGATAGCAAGTGGACGCTCAGCAGTGGCCAAATTTGAAAAAAAAAAGGGCTATAAATAGAGCTACGTGCATCTAGAAACCAGTCTATTGATTTTGTAAATTAAACTGAGGATTTTATGCTACAGAAGCATAATGCACTCCTATCAAATTCCTTTCTCCATTACTTTACTGGAGACATTAACCTCTGTAACATCTCTGTAACACTTCAGTGTTACACGCATTGGCAGCTTTATTCTATCATACTTGATTGTGTCACTGTCCCACAGGTATAACTCTTTGCCCTGCTTCCCAGGGTCCTCGCTTGTGCTCTCTCAAGAATTGGAACATATTACAAAGAAGCAAGTTAAAACTGGAAAAAAAAGGACAAGCTTGGTATAAGTGTAAGAGATTTCGGCTTTACCAACTATGATTCTTGCTATTCAGATAGCTTGCACTTTGCACATCCCATAAAGTAATTCTTTCCAATACAGAACAATTTTAAAATGCTTTGTGATTCAAATCTCCATCTCTTCCTGGCAACTCAACAATTCCACTGTGTCTATAAATTCTTAATTGACCTGTCAGTCAAACAAAGCCAGAGTTCTCATCTGCAACTTGATCCTTAAATGAGCCCACTGATCATTTCAAGAATATACAGTGATTGCACAAACCAACCTTAGAACTGAGGAAAGGCTACATTTTGTTTTACGTGGTATAATATTCCCGTCTTTATAAGACAGTGCATGCTTCGACTTAGTTTGGGAGACTCCACATACATACTTATTAGTCGATGCCCCATGACATTGCACATGTTTTACAATATACTATGAAGAAACAAGTTTAAAACAGCTAAAAACAATCAAACAATTGTTTCAAACATTTGAACTTTCCTACATTTAAAACAAATTTGGCAGAAACGTAAGTGGTTCAGAATGTTTGAACAATGATTCTTGACTGTTGCAACTCTTGAGGAAATAAAAGTAAAGATTTGGGGGAACAGGACTGTGAATCAGGAA
Source organism: Carcharodon carcharias (assembly GCF_017639515.1). Taxonomy (NCBI): domain Eukaryota; kingdom Metazoa; phylum Chordata; class Chondrichthyes; order Lamniformes; family Lamnidae; genus Carcharodon; species Carcharodon carcharias. The sequence continues at coordinate 160,921,283 of NC_054475.1, read as the reverse complement.
GTCAAATTGTGTAAGCTTCATTTGGAAATGATGAAGACAGGAACATAGGAACAGGCAGAAGCTATTTCGCCTCTCAAGCCTGTTATGCCATTCAATGAAATCAAGGCTGATTTGTGACCTAATTTCGTACACCAAACTTTGCCCCATACCTCTTAATACATTTGATTAACAAAAAACTATCAAGCTCAGATTTAAAATTTACAATTAATCTAACATCAATTGCCTTTGGTGAAAGAAAGTTCCAAACCTCTGTCATCCTTTGTGTGTAGAAGTGTTTCCCAACTTCACTCTTGAAAGGCCTGGCTCCAATGTTTTTAGAACATTAGTCTTAGACTGACAACAAACAGAAATTGTTTTTCTCTTTCTACCTTATCTGTTCCTCTGACTGTCTTGAAAAGTTTTGTCAAATCTCCCCCGAATCTTCTAAACACCAGGACATTGTAATGAACACTTTAATCACAGAAAATGGTCCATATTCAAGGACTAAGAACATTCTGGAAGAATTTGTGTTTTATAAGATACTGTCCCTTAAAGAGTTAATGCAGGAGTCTGATTGCTATTCCTGGAAAAAGCACCCTTTTACAAGAATGGGTAATTGAAGAATTGTAAAAAAAAAACTGTAAACTTCCTGATCCTGATGAACGGTGTACAAAGCGATGTCACATGGGTTTTATGGCTCTGGGAAAAAAACATGTGTTTTGGTTTTGCTTTGAGAAAAGAAGGACCAACTGCTTGAGAAGGCAGACAACAGCCTTTTTGTAGTCCAGAGACAGTCCACAGCCAGAAGTAAGTATAAGCTGCCCTTAAGTTGCTATGTGCTAGGATAGAGTACCTGCGAGTATTCCTCGAACCCTTCTGAAAAGCAGTGCCAGAATCATTGGTTGTTTCACGGATCAGTGCTGGGAGACCAACAGCATAAGCCAGATGCCATATCAAGGACTCCACCATCTATTCTTTGCCTATGAACTATTGACTTTTAACCTTTGGCAGAATTCCTCCATTTCTATTCTTATTTCATTTTGTGTGTGTATGTGTGTGAGACTTAGGATATCTCAAAAGAGTAATTAGTATAATTTCATGTTCCATACCATATGTTGACAAGACTATTTGACAAGACTGGTTTTGTGATAAACAAATAAGTTTGTTGTTCATTGAAAGAAGCCTGATTAAAGCTTCTTTTATTCTGGGTAGCAGTAGTGAAAGTAAATAATTGGTCATTTTGGTGAGTGAATTGAACATTTAAACTAATGTTGTGACCTGTGCAGTGGTGGGGCTAGATTAACTGTGCACTCCTCCCATCCCAGTCATAACAGCATACAATCCTAGTTTGTGTAACCACTCCTCATAATTTAATCCTTGGAATCCAGGTATAATTCATTCCAAGGCCAACATATTCATCCTAAGATATGTTGCTCAGAGCTGCTCACAGTACTCCAGATGTGGTCTGTGTATAGATGAAGCATGACTTCCACCTCTTTTTATTCTACTGGTCTAGGTATAAAGACCAGTGTTCCATTAAGGTAGTTAGGGAGTAGGAATATTTGGACCAGGGAGAGCAAACGTAATTCAGTTGCTATTCGGGGTTAAAAAGACAGATTGCGCAGACTAGGCTTGTATTTTCTTGAGTATAGAAGATTAAGGGGTAATCTAATTGAGGCTCTGCATTCAGCTGCCAAGGCCCTAAACTCCGGAATTCCTTCCTTAAATCTCTCCGCCTCACTACTCTCTTTCCTCCTTTAAGACGTTCTCTTAAAATCTACCTCTTTTACCAAGCTTGTGCTCACCTTCCCTGATATCTCACTTTATGGCTAGGTGTCATATAATGCCCCCATGAAATGCCTTGCGACGCTTTATTGTCTACAGGCGGTATATAAATTACAAGCTGTTGTTGTTGAGGTGTTATAAAAGTCGATGAAGATGACTATTTCCTCCAGTGGGAGACCCCAGGTAAAGGGGCCTTACCTTAAAGTTAGAGCTTGGCCCATGTAGAAGGCTGAGTTGATGCAGCTGATCTGCTGTTGGATCAATGGTGACCTTTTTGAAAGAGGCGTTTGTTAAGGAATGGGAAATGCTCAACATATTTCAGTAACAGTATGCTACCCTGCGCATTGTACCCAATGTACCTGCTAACATACCACAAGCAACATCATGGAAGATGAAGCAGTATACATAAAATCCAAAAAAAATATATAAGACCTTAGGAGTCATTCCCTCTGGTTCAATTTTGGGTAAAATGTCTTGGCAGTGAGAAGTTATTTTTGGTGACTTTGTACAATATCTGTGCCAGTGAATAGTTGATAACTACTAAAACATTCTCTAACAAGGCTTGCAGCTGTGGATGGGCAGGGGTATCAACATCCAATTCGAACTTAGTGTTTCTGGAACTCTGCCTTCAGGAAAAGAAAATTAAATGGGGGATTCGTCTTTTAAACTGGCAATCCTGCAAGACTGCATTGTGGACAAATTGAGTGTGTGCCTAAATCTGTAGTGTGAGCTCCCAGTGGGTGAGGCTGTGGGTCAGGTGCATGACTTCATAAAATTACCTCATGGCCATCTGTCTACAACAACAACTTGCGGATATGTAGCGGCTTTTTGGTGCCGTATGATTTCTGACGGAAGGTCATCATCCTGAGAGGTGAACTCTGCTGTTCCCCCTCCGCAGATGCTGCCTGAATTGCTGCGCATTTCCTGCATTTTGTTTTTATTTCAGATTTTCAGCATCTGTAGAATTCTGCTTTCGATGAGCTCATCTGTTTCGGTGATGCTGATTGTGGGATAAATGTTGGTCAGGAGACCAGGAGAGTTTCCCTGATCTCCTTTGAAGTGCGGCAGGGGATGAGTCACATGCACCTGGGCAGGCAAGAACAATCCACAAAAGTCAGGGAAAATCCAAGTTGACATGAATCATAGACAGGATCTTGAAAAGAGCAGACTTGAGAGACCAAATGACCTTTGCTTGTTCCATGTTTTCTTAAGTACATTCAAGACTTTAATTTATTTCATAGACTGATTGCGGTGCCAGAAGAATCATAGGAATAGATATGTTGTTCTAAACATTAGGGTTGCATTAACACTGTGGAACAAGAATGCACATGGGAGCCAATATTATAAACTATCATTAGAACTTCATCCTTCGGAGTAATGGAAGATGCCACCAACATGAGGTAATCTAGACTTGGAGAACTCTGTAGGCTGCCAACAACAATGCTGTCTCCTTAGGAAAAACCCACTGCTCCATTATAATTTCCCTGCATGATTTAATCCGATTAGGTTTTTTTCTTAGATTCTTCCTATTTCATTTGCATTAGCTCTTTCTGTTCACTAGTGTCTGCGCTCCCCCTGCTCTCCTCCGAAATGGTGCCATGGGATCTTATCCTTCCCCCTGACAGGGCCGATGGAGACTCGGTTCAATGTCTCATCCAAAAGATGGATGGAAGTCAGCAATGACACACATTGGATGAAAACACCATCTGATGAACTGTATCACCCGGCTGGTGCGGTTTCAAACTTTTTTTTCAGTCTCATATAGATGACCCCTTCTTCCAAGGGGAGGCCCATTCTAATTGTTGATCTAAGTCAGGATAGAACCTTAAACTCAACCTGCAGATCCCCATAGGTTACATGAGATCAGGATGCAAACATTAGACTTGAACATGGAGGATTCAGATTTAATTGAGGCATTTAAGGCGATTATAGGATTTGATAGGGGTAGACAGTTAGAGGCAATTATTTTGGCCAAGAACAAGGTGGGTACAATGGTTGAGACTAGGGGTCAAATTGAAGTTTCAGGATTGAGACCGATAGATTGTTGTTAGGTATAGGTATTAAGGGCTATGTAACTGGGCAGATAAATGGAGTTGATATACATATTAACCATGATCAAACTGAATGTCTGAACAGGTTGGAGCAAAAGAAATACGAGCAGAAATAGGCCATGCTGCTCCTCAAGGCTGCTTTGCCATTCAAAAAAACCTTGGTTGACCTTCTACCTCAATTCCCGCACTATCCCCCATATCCCTTAATTCACTGAGTAACCAAAAATCAGTAGATCTCGGCCTTGAATATATTCAATGGCTGAGCATCCACAGTTCTCTGGGGTAGTGAATTCCAAAGACTCTCAACCTCTTGAGTGAGGAAATTTCTCCTTATCTCAGTCCTAAATGGGCAACCCTCATTTTGAGACTGTGACCGTTAGTTCAGGATTACAAAGCCAGGAGGAACATCCTTCCAGTATTTGTCCTGCTGTCAAACCCTTTAAGAATATTATGGCCAGGATATTTCAAATGGCGGGGTTTCCCTTCTCGCCATCTGAAGAGTCGGAACACATCCCCACCGACACTGCATGCCCCACTCCATTAATTGGCTTCAGTCTGTAGTCCTTCTCCTCACTTGGGAAGAAGTCCCCCTTCAGAGAGCTGCTGACAAATTTGATTGGCCAGCAGCCCTCTAGTCCCTGCAGTGCCAGAAGCTGCAGTGGACAGACTGCCAGAGATGCCCAGACCTAAGTCCCGGGAATCCAGGATCAGGGAAGTTTTGATAGTCTCAGGGTGGGGAGGGTAGGTGAGACCTAGGGAGGCAGACAGAGACCATGAGACCTTAAGACGTAGGAGCAGAAGTAGGCCATTTGGCCCATCGAGTCTGCTCCGCCATTCAATGAGATCATGGCTGATCTGATAATCCTCAACTCCACTTTCCTGCCTTTTCCCAATAACCCTTGATTCCCTTACTGATTAAAAATCTGTCTACCTCAGCCTTGAATATACTTAACGACCCAGCCTCTACAGCCCTCTGTGGTAAAGAAATCCACAGATTCACCACCCTCTAAGGGAAGAAATTCCTCCTCATCTCTGTCTTAAATGGACGACCCCTTACTCTGAGGTTATGCCCTCTGGTTCTGGACTCTTCACAAAGGGAAACAACCTCTTAGCATCTACCCTGTCAAACCCCCTAAGAACCTTATATGTTTCCATAACGTTGTCTTTCATTCTTCTAAACTCCAATGAGTACAGGCCCAACCTACTCAACCTCTCCTCATAAGAAAATCCTTCCATACCCGGGATCAATCGAGTGAACCTTCTCTGGACTGCCTCCAATGCCAGTATATTTTTCCAAAACTGTTCACAGTATTCTAGGTGTGGTATAACTAGTGCCTTGTATACTTTTAGCAAGACTTCCCTATTTTTATACCCCATTCCGTTTGGAATAAAGGCCAACATTCCATTTGCCTTCCCTATTACCTGCTGAACTTGTATGCTAGCTTTTTAAGATTCATGCACGATGACCCCCAAATCCCTCTGTGCTGCAGCTTTCTGCAGTTTTTCTCCATTTTAATAATATTCAGCTCCTCATTCTTTCTGCCAAAGTGCATAACCTCACATTTTTCTACATTATATTCCATCTGCCTTGTTTTTGCCCACCAACTTAACCTGTCTATATCCCTGTGTAGATTCTTTGCATCATCTTCACCACTTCCTTTCCCACCTATTTTTGTATCATCTGCAAACTTGGCGATAGTACATTCACTTCCCTCATCCAAGTCATTAATATATATATTGTAAATAATTGAAGTTCCAACACTGATCCCTGTGACACTTCACTAGTTACAGGCTGCCATCCTGAAAATGCCCCCATTATCCCAATTCTCTGTCTTTAATTAGTTGGCCAATCCTCTAACCATGCTAATATACTACCCCCAACACCATGGGCTCTTGTCTTATTTAGTAGCCTTAAGTGCGGTACCTTATTGAACGCCTTTTGGAAATCCAAATATATTACATCTACTGGTTTCCCTGTAACTATCTTGGTTGTTACCTCCTCAAAGAATTCTAATAAATTTGTCAGGCATGATTTCCCCTTCATGAAGCTATGCTAACTCTTCTTGATTATATTGTGCTTTTCTAAATGCTCTGCTATTACATCCTTTATAATAGATGCTAACATTTTCCCAATGATGAATGTCAAGCTAACTGGCCTGTCGTTACCTGTTTTTTGTCTCCCTCCCTTTTTGAATAAAGGTGTTCCAATGGCAGTTTTCCAATCCTCTGGAACTTTTCCAGAATCTAAAGATTCTTTGAAGATTACTACCAATTGCCCCTTAGTTTCCATGGTACTTTTTCTCTAGTGATGGTTATTGTATTTATTTCCTCCCTCCATTTTGCCCCTTGATTATTTAGTATTTTTGAAATGTTATTAGTGTCTTCTACCGTCTAGACTGAAGCAAAGTATTTATTCAACTTCTCTGCCATTTCTTGGTTCCCCCTTATTATTCCCCCAGCCTCATTTTCTAAGGGGCTTATGTTCACTTTGGCCTCTCTCTTCCTTCTTATGTATTTAAAGAAGCTTTTGCTGTCCATTTTTATATTACTTGCTAGTTTACCATCAAAGTTTATTTTCTCCCTCTTCATTACTTTTTTGGTCATCTTCTGTTGGTATTTAAAACTTTCCCAATCATCTGGCTCACCACTAATCTTTGCCACATTGTATGTTTTTTTTTTAATTTGATATTATCCTTAACTTACTTGGTTAACCATGGTTGGGTTTATCCCCTTCCTTGGATCCTTCTCCCTCACTGGGATATATCTTTGTTGAGAGTCATGAACTATTTTCTCAAACATCTGCCATTGTTCATCAACTGTCTTTTCTGCTAAACTCCTTTCCCAGTCCACTCCAGCCAACTCTTCCCTCATTCCTTTGTAATTACCCTTATTTCAGTTGAGCGCAGTTGTTTCCAACCCAAGTTTCTCACTCTCAAACTGAATGCCAAATTCCACCATGTTATGGTCTCTGTTTCCTAGGGGATCTTTTACTCTGAGATCATTTATTAAACCTGCCTCATTACACATTACAGATCCAAAATAGGCTGATCCCTGGTTGGATCCACAACATATTGTTCTAAGAAACTGTCCCGGATACACTTTATGAATTCTTGCTCGTGGCTACCTCTGCCAATTTGATTTTCCTAATCTATGTGAAAATTAAGGTCACCTATGACTAATGTACTGCCTTCTTACATGCCCTCATTATGTCCTGATTTATTATCTGCCCTACAGTATAGCTACTATTAGGGGGCCTATAGACTACTCCCACCAATGTCTTCTTCCCCATGTTATTTCTTACCTCCAATCATATGGATTCTACATCTTCTGATCTAAGATCATTTCTTGCTATTGCACTTATTCCATCTTGTACTAACAAAGCTACCCCACCACCCTTTTTTTCTTGCCTGTCCTTTCAAAAAGTCACATACCTCCGAGTATTTAGTTCCCAGCTTTGATCTCCTTGTAACCATGTCTCTGTAATGGCCATTAGATCATACCCATTAAACTCTACTAGTGCAATTAATTCATTTATTTTGTTCCAAATTCAATGTGCATTTAAGTAAAGAGTCATTAATTTTGCCTTTTTACCATTTTTTCCCCTTTTGACCCTATTTGCCGTTGTTTTTTTTATGTTTGTGTACTCTGTCACTTCCTGACAAAGTATCATTACGTAAATAGTTACCCTGCAATGCTGCCATGTCCTTTTGCTTTGTAAGCATAGGTATCTTCTCTCCAGCAACCGCCCCACCCCACCCCCACACCTCTATTTAGTTTAAAGCCCTCTCTACAGCCCCAGTTTATTCAATTTTCCAGGACACTGATCCCAGCATGGTTCAAGTGAAGCCCATCCCATCAGAATTGCTCCCTTCTACCCCAGTACTGGTTCCAGTGCCCATGAACTGAAACCCATTCTTCCTATACCAATCTTTGAGCCACGCATTTAACGCCTTGACTTTATTTACCCTATGCCAGTTTGCACGTGGCTCAGGTAGTAATCCCGAGATTATTACCTTGGAAGTTCTGCTTTTTAATTTAACCCCTAACTGTTCAAATTCTTCTCAGCAGAAGCTCCTTTCTCGTCCTATCGATGTCGTTGGTACCAGCATGGACAATGACAACTGGATCCCTCCCCTCCCACTCCAAATTCCTCTCCAGCCCTGAGGAGACATCCTTAACCCTGGCATTGGGCAGGCAACACAACCTTCGGGACTCATGTTCACGGCTGCAGAGAACAGCATGTATTCCTAATTATACTGTCCCCTACCACTACTGCGTTCCTATATCCTCCCCCACTTGAATGGCTCCCTGTACCACGGTGCCGTGGTCATTTCCTTCATCCTCCTTGCAGTCCTTGCTCTCATCCACACAGCTTGCAAGAGCCTTGAAACTATTGGATAATTGCAGGGACTGAGGCTCCTCAAACGCCACCTCTAGGTTCCCCATAACTGCCTCACCTGCAACCTTACCTTCCTGCCCCTGATCACAGACCAAATTTGAATTACCTAATCTGAGGGGTGCAACCGCCTCCTGGAGCAAAGTGTGCAGGTAACTTTCCCCCTCCCTGATGTGGCACAATGTCTGCAGCTCGGACTCCAGCTCCTCCACTCAGAGCCGAAGTTCCTCAAGCTGCAAACGCTTACTACAGATGTGTTCGCTCTGGATCACCTTGGTGTCCAGCAGCTCCCACATGCAGCAGCAGCAACACATCACCCATCCTGCCATCGCTATCATATTTTATTTAATTTATTAATTAATTACTCTGGTTTCCCTGCTGTTTACACTTGAAGATTCCCCCGCTCTTTACATTTTATTGTAATTAATTTTTCTACAGTATCGATCTTGTAGTTAACAAGCTATTTTTAAGAAAGAGAAAATAAAGGATGGAGAACTAAACACAAACTAAGGACCTTAATTTTACTTTGTAGACTAGAAATACTCACCAATCCTACTCAGCAATCAGCTGCTCTCCCCACTCCTTTTCTTTTAAAATGAAGTCTCCACACTCTCCCCTTTTTTTAAAAACGAGGGGAGTTGGGATGTTTGTGGAGGCTGGTGAGGGAGTCCCGCAGGGATCAGGCCTTTTGGGGGGTGCTGAATATTAAAAGGGGGTCTGCTGATGGAGCCCCTCCCCCCTGCCCGAGGCCTGAACAGGGTTAATTTTCGGGCTTCCAACCACCACTAAACACCTCCCGCCAGCCTGAAAATTGAGGCTGGTGGGAAATTGCCCATTAGCGGTCAATAATTGGCCACTGAAGTGCCTCAGTTGGGGCAAGGGCGTGCAGGACTAGCCTTGCCTGTCCCTGCATAAAATTGCAGAGAGTTCAGGGTGGGCGGCAACCTGTCGGGAAGGCTGTCTGAGAAATTTTACACTCAAACCCGGCCTACAAACCTGCCAGAGGGAGATCATAAAATTCTGCCCTATGTTTCAATGAGATCACCTCTCATCCTTCTAAACTGCAGAGAATGTAGGCCTGGTCCACTTAGTGTCTTCTTACAGGACAGTGCTGTCAGACCAGGAATCAGTCTAGTAAACCTAAACTTCCCTCCGTCTCGGGCAAATGTAGCCTTACTTAGGTAAGGAGACTAAACACAATGGGCCCTATAAAATTGTAGGAAGACATCTTCACTCTTATACTCCAATCCCTTTATTATAAATGTTAACATAATATTTGCCTTCCTAATTGCTTGCTGTACCTGTAAGTTTGTTTTGCAGCCTCCTCAAATCCTCCTAGCAGCTTAGTTTCCCATCTAACTCTGTATCATCAGCAAAGTTGGATACATTACACTTCATGCTCTCTGTCTAAGTTATTGAGATGGATTTAATTGTATATTTCATATACCTCAGAATAATGCAGAGATGACACTAGTTTCCAAGTGTGCAACATGTTTATTTTAGTTTTAAAATATCCCTGCCATCATAAAATGTCTGTACTCAAGCTTACAGCTCAGCTTCTAGTTGCTTCTGTGGTGGCTATTTACTTAGCTCTGAATCCACACCCAGGCTTAATTAATGAAGTACAGTGAACATTGATCAGCCACAAGGCTCACATAATCAAACACAGAACAATTGAACACTACAGATTGTAAATCTAGATTGTAAATAGTTGAGGCTGAAGCACTGATCCTTGCAGTACCCCACTGGTTAATGCCTGAAAATCCAAAAATGACCTGTTTATTCGTAATCTCTGTTTTCTTCCATTAACCAACCCTCAATCCATGTAAATATATTGCCCCTAATCCCATGAGTCCTAATTTTGTGTCATAATCTCTTGTGTGGCACCTTATCCAATGTTTTTTTTTGAAAATTCCAGTAGACTACGTCCTGGTCTCTCCTTATTTACCCTGCTGGTTACAACTTTAAAAAATATGAACAGATCACCCAAACATGATTTAACTTTAGAAATCTGTGCTGACCCTGCCCAAAGATATTATAATTTTCTAAACGCTCTGTTATCATAGCCCTAACAATAGATTTGAGCATTTTCTCTATGACTGATGTCAGGTTCACTGGCCCATAGTTTCCATCATTGTCTCTCCCTCCTTTACTGAACAGCATGGTCACTTTTGTACCTTCCAATCCATGGAGACTGTTCTCGAATCTAGGGAATTGTGTAAGACCGGAACCAATGCATCCAGTACAAAACCAATGCATTGAGGGTTTGAATGGCCTGCAGCTATATTTGTATTCCTCATCACCATGAAAATCATTACCATTGTGTTACAATTTTAAATTAACTGCAACTTGAGTGTGCAATTGTTGCCACTAGCAAGCAGCCTCCACTTCTGCATTCATTGGCGATTTATAAAAACCTTAAAGAATAATTTATCGTTGTTCTGATGGTGTGCCTTCCTGATTCTGTTCCCATGTGTCACAGCAGTTGGTTCCCTACTGTGCTGGAGCATTGAAGAGACTCTTAAAACAACACTATAAAAACAGAGGCAACAGCCTGACTCGTTTTGCAGCCATAAAGTCAAAACCAAGAGCCAACTAAGTGTCAAGTTACAGACAGTATTCTCAGTGTAAGGCATAGAGAGAGATAATAAAATAACAGATGCTCAACTCTGACAGAATGCAGCTGATTCGGAGTAGGAGGAAGCTGTGGCAAGACGTGTGTGATATCAGATAGAGTATGTTTAGTACTGCCCTTCCATCTGCAAAAATAAACCCCACTGATTGCTGCCTTGCCTCTTGAACTGAAACTATTTAATTGAGGAAGTTGTGGGTTTTTGGTGGTAATGCTAATTTTCCACTCAAGGTACGGCCAATGTAGCTTTAACATCCTACCCGTTCTAGCAACACAGCTACTTCTGCTTAGAGCCTCTACCCTGTGGTCCAAGTAAATATCACAGATGGAAATAGACAATGGCGCCCTAAGGCAACAGAAGGAAGACTGGTGGGGTTTTCACTCTCGTGCGCGATGATCATTATCACTGTGTTGCAAATTTAAATTAGCTTCGCAGCATTTTTATAGATGACATATCTTTCCAAGTTTCACAATTTATGTGAAACTATACCACATGGAGCAGGGAAGATTGCTGGGAGGCTGAATAGAATGGGCCTATAATCTCTGGAGTTTAGAAAAGTATTATATAATTCTTAGAATGCTTGACAGGGTTGATGCTGAGAGGCTATTTTCCCAGACTGGAAAGTCTAGAGCTAAAGGTCACATTCTAAGAATAAGGGTCAGCTGTTTAGGATTGAGATGTGGAGAAAGTTCTTCACTCAAATGGTTGTGAAAGGTTTGGAAATTCTCTACTCCAGAGAGCTGTGGGATGTTTGGTGGATGAGTATATTCAAGTCTGAGATTGATAGATTTTTGAACACGCAGAATTTCAAGGGATATGGGGAGAGGGCAGGAAAGTGGAGTAGAGAAAGAACTTCAGTCATGATTTTACTGATTAGCGGAGAAGGCTCCAGGTGCCTTATGGCCTACTCTTGCTCCTATTTCTTGTGTTCTAATAAAGTAGTGTCTACGACTCACCAGGAGATGTACCCAAGTACAGGGGAAGGTGGAGGGACAGTTTTGGCTGTTTGATCTACTTTAGATCAAGTGTACAAAAGGTCAAAAGAGTCCTGTAAAGAAAATCTGGAGTCAAAACACAGATTTCCGAGTATGAGAATTCATAACCATTCTGCTTGAGATATGAGGCTGTCTATAAACGCTATCTTCATGTTTTTCCTGTGATCGCTTTAAAGTTGCAGTGCCCCATTAATTGGTTAATGTTGTATTAAAATTAAACAAATTAACCAGACCATAATTACATTCCTGCTTTCAAAGTGGGGACATTTTAAGCAGCGGCTGCATGTAGATTGATCATTTATTTTCAGCTACCAACATTGCAACAGTTATGGCACTTTGAAAAGTACTTCATGGGCTGTAAAGAACTTTGGGAAGTCCTGAGATTGTGAATGGTGAGAGATGAATGCAAATTATGAAGGGCTTTTATAGATTAAATAAGGAGAAGCTATTTCCACTTGCAGGAGGGTTGGTAACTGAGAGAACAATGGTGTGTTTGGATGGTAGTGCAGGCTCAGTAGGTCAAATAGCCTACTCCTGCTCTATTGTTCCTATGGGTGGGATTTTATGGCCCCATCGCAGCATGGATGTGGCAGGCCATTCAAAAGTCCATTGACTTAGACGGGACCGTTAAAATCCTGCCGGTGTAAGATTCTGTCCTATATTCCTAACACAGATGTCTGTTGACTGACACAAAAGTAAGGGTGGATGGGGGTGGAATGGGAATTATTTTTCCCCAGTGGGTTGTTATGATCTGGGATGGACTGCCTGAAAGGGTGGATTCAACTGTAACCATCAAAATGGAATTTCACACCGATGTGAAAAACTTGCAGGGCTATAGGGAAAAAGCAGGGGAGTGGAATTTATTGATAGCTCTTTCAGATAGTTGGCACAGACATGATGGGTCTGACTGCCTCCTTCTGTGTTATATGATTATTTGATTCTGTGAAGCTTTTTCTTTCAGTTTATCTGAAGGGTAGTTTCTCACTAATGGACCCGCTGACCCTCTGAAACCACAGTGTTTCGTACTGGTCATCCTGGATCCCAAGTTCGGCTTGCATTGTGGGTTAACAATTATGCTCATCCTGTTAATGGATTAACTGGCCTACGGCTACAGTTTGGTTAACCCGCAGACATACAGCACTGCGGGCTCAAGTCAAAGTCACCGGGGGTAGATTGTGATTTTGCTGAATAGTGTAAAGTAGGTAATAGCGAGTTAGCAACCCATCTCTCTTTCCGTTTTCATTTCCATTAACTCCAGTTGGGAAAGGTGCAATATAGGCTCCTGAGCTGGTATCACCTATTTTATGCTATTGCAAAATTTCACCCCTTGATTTATAAATTACAGTCCATACCACAATACTAGATCCCAGGATTTTTTAAAACTCTTTCATGGGATGTGGGCATCACTGGCAAGTCCAGCATTTGTTTCCCATCCCTACTTGCCCTTAAGAAGATGGTGGTGAGCTGCCTTCTTGAACCGCTGCAGTCCATGTGGTATAGGCACACCCCAGTGCTGTTAGGGAGGGAGTTCCAGGGTTTTGACCCAGTGACAGTGAAGGAACAATGATATATTTCCAAGACAGGATGGTGAGAGGCTTGGAGGGGAACTTGCAGTGTGGTGTTCTCATGCACCTGCTGCCCTTGCCCTTCTAGATGGTAGAGGTTGCGAGTTTAAATGTGTTATTGTAGGTATCTTAGCGAGTTGCTGCAGTGCATCTTGTAGATGGTACACACTGCTACCATTGTGTGTGGAGTATGGGGAGTGAATGTTTAAGGTGGCTGATGGGCTATCGATCAAGCAGGCTGCTTTGTCCTAGGTCAGGCTTGTCCAACCTTTTCACTCAGGGGGCCACGTTTGTATATTTTTTCTCACTCAAGGGGCCAATGACCAAATTTCGGAAAGATAAGGTTTAAGGAAAAATAATTGCTGAGCAAAAGCACAGAAATGTCAAAACAATAAATTGTTAATTTTAAAAATGGTGATAATAAAAACTGCCAAGAGTTGGAGAGGGTCAGAGATGAATGTGCCTGGCTCACTCTCAGTCTCAGGCTGCTCGCTCACTCACCCTCGTCCACTGTGAGTGGGTGCATGTATGTGTTGAACAGCGAGCGGCTGGATGTCCTTCAGCAGCTCCCACTGCTGCAGGCAACTTCCAGGCCGGTCATTTTGGGCGGTGACTTCAACCGCATCATCGATGCGGCTGGACGATCCAGCAGGGCAAGCAGCAGACTGGATACCACATCCAGAGTGCTGGTGGAAACAGTAAAGGATGCCAAGCTGCACCACATCGTCAGCAACCCTGTAGATGGAGCGCAGCATAGATAAACCTGGTCGCAGCCAGGTTGGCCCAGCCATTCTAGGATAGACTTCCTGTTTGTGTCCCATGCGTTCACAGTCAGGCCCACCGAAGTCAAGCCAGTGTTCTTCTCTGATCACTGCCTCCTACTGGCTGACTGTCAGGAAGACCAGAGGTTCGGCAGGGGGACATGGAAGCTGAACGTGCAACTGCTGACCCCAGAGAACACTGAGGAACTCAAGAGGGATTTGCAAAGTTTGGAGAACCGGGAAAACAATGTTTGAGCCCTGACACACTGGTGGGAAGGGACCAATGAGAACATCAAGAAGTTTATCATCCTCAAAGGTGTCCAGAAAGCAAGAAAGGAACAGGGAGAAATGCCCGGACTCCAGAAAAACATGCAGAACCCGTTCCATCTGTAGTCAATGAGGGTTGATGTCAAGGACGAGCTCCAAGAGGTGAAGAGCCAGCAAGCCTTGCTCTTTGCCTCAGAGGCCTCCAAGGTCATCTTCCTGTCCAGGGTGGAGCAGGATGAGATGTGCTCATGTTTCTTCTTACAAAAGTTACAGAGAGAGAGTTCTGTGATCAGCAGCCTGAAGGAAGAAGGCAGCTCAGTAATCGCAGTCTGACATTTGAGGATCAGCAAATCCTTTTATGATGGATTGTATGACGTGAGGCCCACACACAGTGCACCCTCCCAGTCTTTCCTGTCCTCTATCATGGAGGTCTTAGATGATAGTTCACAGGAAAGTCTGGACAAACCGCTAACTCCTGACGAACCAACTAAGCCTTGAGTTCTTCGAGAAGAGAAAAACTCCCGGAAGCGACGGCTTACCGGTTGAATTGTGTTTGGCTCTATGGAACTGGATCGGCCCAGACCTGTTAGAGGTGCATGATAGTATGCTTCTGTTAGGCAGCATGTCAGAATCCGTGAGGAAAGGCATCATTACCCACATCTACAAGCGGAAGGGGGAAAGGGAGGAAATTAGAAATTGGTGACCCATTTCACTGCTGAATATGGGCTATAAGATTCTGTCCAAAGTCATCACCAATCAGGCCAAGTCCACTCTGGAGTTGCTGATCCACCCTGACCAGACCTGCGCTGTACCTGACAGGAAGATTTCTGACAGCCTCACACTGCTCAGGGATACAATTGCCTATGTACAGGACTGGGGTGTGGACACCTGCCTCATCAGCCTGGATCAGGAGAAGGCCTTTGACAGAGTATTGCATGGTGGGTGTACTCTCCAAAATTGGGTTTGGGGAGGAAATACTCAATTGGATCCAACTGCTCTACATAAACATCTGTAAGTGCAGTTTCAATCAATGAGAATCGGAAAGCTTTCTGGAGTCAGGCTGGGCTGTCCTTTCTCCCCTGTCCTGTTTGTGTATTGCATCAAACCTTTTGCTGAGTCCATCAGAAAGGATCCGGGCATAAGAGGAGTGATAATCCCAGGCAGTGGAGGCACTCAGTTCAAAGCCTCCCTGTACATGGACGATGTCACCGTCTTCTGCTCAGATCCGCTGTCAGTGCACAGACTGATCCACATCTGTAACCAGTTTGAACTCAGGAGCCAAGATAAATCATGGCAAGAGCGAGGCCATGTTTTTTGGGAACTGGGCTGACCGATCCTTTGTCCCCTGTCAGTTCAGACAGCCTGAAGGTGCTGGGGATATGATTTGGAGGGACCGGGGCATGCGTTAGAAACGGGAAGGAGTGAGTTGCTATGGTGAAAAGAAAACTGGGCATGTGGGAGCGATGCCCATCTCTATTGTGGATAAGAACCTGGTCATCAGGTGTGAGGCACTCCCGCTGTTGCTGGACGTGGCACAGGTCTGGCCCATTTCAGACTCCTGCACGGTGGCAATCACAGGAGACATCTTTCGCTTTATCTGGAGGTCGAAAATGGATCATGTCTGCAGGGACACGATGTACAAGCCTCTAGATAAACGGGTAAAAAACATGCCCAACATCGCTCTCATCCTGATGGCCACCTTTCTGTGCGGCTGCATCAAGCTGTATGTGGACCTTCGGTACGCAAGCACCAAGTGTCACTACGTCCTGAGGTTCTACCTGTCCCCGGTGTTGTGAAGGATGGGTGAAGACAGACCATGACGTACCACCTGTCCCTCGTGGAAAAATTTATGCAGACAAACACCTTTGACCACAAGTCTATTAGGCAGTGGTTGGCACATATGACCCTAGAGGCCCTGCGGGAAAAGGAGATGGTGGATCCTGTCAGATGGTTCCCCGAGCAGACTGTCAAAGTCATTTGGCAGAATGTCTCATCACCAGAACTTTCCAACAAGCACCAAGATGTAGCTTGGCTGGTGGTGAGAAAGGCCCTCCCCGTCAGATCCTTCCTACACACCAGGAGTCTCACCCACTCCACATGCTGCCCTTGAGGAGTCTGTGATGGGTAAGAGACTGTTGTTCACTTCCTTGTGGAATGTGCCTTTGCAGAGAAGGTCTGGAGAGAGATGCAGTGGTTTCTGTCGAGGTTCATCCCGAGCAGTTCTGTGACACAGGACTCTGCTCTACCGACTATTCCCAGGGACACACACCAAGACAAACATCAACTGCAGCTGGAGGATTATCAACTCGGTAAAAGACGTTCTTTGATCTGGCCGAAACTTGTTGGTCTTGTAGTGCAAAGAGTTGTCCCCGACTGAGTGTTGCAGACTGGCACATTCCAAGGTCTAGGACTACATGTTGAGGGACGCACTAAAGCTTGGGGCAACCGCCACAAAGGTGTAATGGGGAAAGGTCGCTGTCTAAGACCTTTCTGCCATAGTGCACCGAGGGGCTGGGAATTGTATAGACTGCCTCGGGCTGTACGGCTCAC
Source organism: Carcharodon carcharias (assembly GCF_017639515.1). Classification (NCBI taxonomy): domain Eukaryota; kingdom Metazoa; phylum Chordata; class Chondrichthyes; order Lamniformes; family Lamnidae; genus Carcharodon; species Carcharodon carcharias. Next base: position 160,904,301 of record NC_054475.1, on the reverse strand, counting down.
ATTGAACATATGCAGTGAATGTTATATGTATTACAGTTGTATTGAAGCACCACAGAGTGCAACATGATCTATGTAGATAACTTAAATACCATTGCACTGTCTGACTGTCTGTAATGACCATGTTGAAATGTCTGTAATGTTCATTGATTGTCTTCCTCATGATCTATGTTAAAAACAGGAATATGGTGGCACTTTTTGTGATGGCCATTTTGAAATGTTTTGTAATGTTCTTTCAGATATTTTAAGAATAAAGTATAGTTTTCCAAAAAAAAGTGTATGTATGTGTTCCACCGCCTTCGTCTCCGGGCTCACTTCTTTGGGCAGGAGTCCTCTCCCAGTTCAACGGATCCTTTTACCCATCTCCAATATTCTCCCTCCACCTGGACCCCTCCCTCTGGATTCTTACAATCTCTCAATCTTTTCATTGAGAACTGTCGGCGCGACATTAGTCGTCTCAATTTCTCTGCTCCTCTCACCCATTCTAACCTGTCTCTCTCTGAACTTACTGCACTCCATTCTCTCAGGTCCAACCCTGACATTGTCATCAAGCCCGCTGACAAGGGTGGTGCTGTTGTTGTCTGGCGCACTGACCTCTACCTCGCGGAGGCTGAGCATCAACTCGCAGACACTTCCTCCTACCTCTCCCTGGACCATGACCCCACCACTGAACATCAAGCCACTGTTTCCAGGACTGTCACTGACCTCATCTCCTCTGGGGATCTCCCTCCCACAGCTTCCAACCTGATAGTTGCCCAACCTCGGACGGCCCGCTTCTATCTCCTACCCAAAATCCACAAACAGAACTGCCCCGGTTGACCGATCGTCTCAGCTTGCTCCTGCCCCACAGAACTCATTTCTCGTTATCTTGACTCCCTTCTCTCTCCCCTTGTCCAGTCCCTTCCCACCTACATCCGTGATTCCTCTGACACCTTACGTCACATCAACAATTTCCAGTTCCCTGGCCCCTACCGCTTCCTCTTCACCATGGACGTCCAATCCCTCTACACCTCCATCCTCCACCAGGATGGTCTGAGGGCCCTTAGCTTCTTCCTCGAACAGAGGCCCGAAAAATCCCCATCCACCACTACTCTGTTCCGTCTGGGTGAACTTGTTCTCACGCTGAACAATTTCTCCTTCAACTCCTCTCACTTCCTCCAAATAAAAGGTGTGGCTATGGGTACCCGCATGGGCCCCAGCTATGCCTGTCTCTTTATGGGGTATGTGGAACATTCCTTGTTCCAGTCCTACTCCGGCCCCCTTCCACAACTCTTTCTCCGGTACATCGATGATTACTTCGGTGCCGCTTCATGCTCTCGTCAGGACTTGGAAAAATTTATTAATTTTGCTTCCAATCTCCACCCCTCCATCATTTTCACGTGGTCCATCTCTGACACTTCCCTTCCCTTCCTTGACCTCTCTGTCTCAATCTCTGGTGATAGACTGCCCACCAATATCCATTACAAACCCACCGACTCCCACAGCTATCTCGATTACAGCTCCTCACACCCCGCTTCCTGTAAGGACTCCATCCCATTCTCTCAGTTCCTTCGCCTCCGTCGCATCTGTTCCGATGATGCTACATTCAAAAACAGTTCCTCTGACATGTCCTCCTTCTTCCTTAACCGAGGTTTTCCACCCACGGTCGTTGACAGGGCCCTCAACCGTGTCCGGCCCATCTCCCGCGCATCCGCCCTCACGCCTTCTCCTCCCTCCCAGAAACATGATAGGGTCCCCCTTGTCCTCACTTATCACCCCACCAGCCTCCGCATTCAAAGGATCATCCTCCGCCATTTCCGCCAACTCCAGCATGATGCCACCACCAAACACATCTTCCCTTCACCCCCCTTATCAGCATTCCGTAGGGATCGCTCCCTCCGGGACACCCTGGTCCACTCCTCCATCACCCCCTACTCCTCAACCCCCTCCTATGGCACAACCCCATGCCCATGCAAAAGATGCAACACCTGCCCCTTCACTTCCTCTCTCCTCACCGTCCAAGGACCCAAACACTCCTTTCAAGTGAAGCAGCATTTCACTTGCATTTCCCCCAACTTAGTCTACTGCATTCGTTGCTCCCAATGTGGTCTCCTCTACATTGGAGAGACCAAACGTAAACTGGGCGACCGCTTTGCAGAACACCTGCGGTCTGTCCGCAAGAATGACCCAAACCTCCCTGTCGCTTGCCATTTTAACACTCCACCCTGCTCTCTTGCCCACATGTCTGTCCTTGGCTTGCTGCAATGTTCCAGTGAAGCCCAACGCAAACTGGAGGAACAACACCTCATCTTCCGACTAGGGACTTTACAGCCTTCCGGACTGAATATTGAATTCAACAACTTTAGGTCGTGAGCTCCCTCCCCCATCCCCACCCCCTTTCTGTTTCCCCCTTCCTTTTTTTCCCAATAACTTATAAAGATTTTCCTTTTCCCACCTATTTCCATTACTAAAAAAAAGCCCCACTAGAGCTATACCTTGAGTGCCCTACCATCCATTCTTAATTAGCACATTCGTTTAGATAATATCACCAACTTTAACTTTAACACCTATGTGTTCTATTGTACTATTGTCGTTGACATCTTTTGATGATCTGCTTCTATCACAGCTTGTTTGTCCCTACAACCACACCACCCCCCCTCCACCTCTCTGTCTCTCTATCTCTCCGCCCCCCACACACACACCTTAAACCCGCTTATATTTCAGCTCTTTCTTGGACTCGAACTCAAGTTCTGTCGAAGGGTCATGAGGACTCGAAACGTCAACTCTTTTCTTCTCCGCCGATGCTGCCAGGCCTGCTGAGTTTTTCCAGGTAATTCTGTTTTTGTTTTGTATGTATGTGTTGATGTGCGGTGGCGAGAGTGAGTAAGAAACCTGAAATTAGGCACAAGGCAAACTGTCACTCCCTCCCCCACCCCCCACACACTCAGTCTCTTACACTCAACCCCCACACGGCCAGTCTCCCTCACTCCAACCACCCCCGACATACTCAGTCTCTCACACTCAGCCCCCACACAATCGTCTCTCCCCACTACTCACTCAGACTCTTCCCCCATTCACTCAGTCTCTTGCACTCCCCCCATTCACTCAGTCTCTTGCACTCCCCCCATTCACTCAGTCTCTCGCACACACCCCCATTCACTCAGTCTCTCGCACACACCCCCATTCACTCAGTCACTCGCACACACCCCCATTCACTCAATCTCTCGCACACACCCATTCACTCAGTCTCTCGCACACGCCCCCATTCAGTCTCTTACACTCCACCCCCCACAGACACAATCATTGCCTCGCCCCACCCACACACTCAATGCCGCACCCTCCAACACACTCACTGCCTCATTAACCCCCCACACACACTCACTGCCTCACACCCCCCATGCTTGCACTCACACTTACAGTTCCACCCCTCTCCACCTCCCCCCCCACACACAGGCACACTCCCTCACTCCCTCCGCCCCAAGACACATACACACTCAATCTCTCACTCCCACATACTCATCATGGTGCCGTCTCCTCCCCAGATTCTCCAAAACCTCGCCCTCCAGAGGCCAGACGTACCTGGATCCATCCCTGACGCTCCTGGCTCCCTGGGCCCTGATGCACCTTCACGACCCTCAGTCCAGAAGCCCCCAGCACGCTCACCAGTGCTGGTGTTTGCTGCTCCTCCAGTCAGAGACTATTTCTTTCCCTTGTTTGTTGCTGATAGGCTCACTAGTGCAGACACAGGAGAGAAGCAACCCCATGCAGGATCTTCCATTAAAATTCAGCTGTTTGAAATGAATTTTGAGAAGAGGCTCTGGGGGCCACATAGTGGGGTATCTGGCCCACGGGCTGGACATTAGACAAGCCTGCCCTAGACAGTGTTGAGCTTCTTGGGGCGTTGTTGGAGCTGCACTCATCTAGGCAAGTGGAGAGTATTCCATCCCACTCTTGAGTTGTGCTTTGTAGATGGTGGACACGTTTTGGGGGGTCAGGAGATGAGTTACTCGCTACGGAATTTCTAGCCTCTGACCCTGCTGTTGAAGCCACAGTATTTATATGCCTGGCCAGTTATATTTCTGTTCGATGGTGACCTCCAGTAAGTGGTTGGTGAGTGATTCGGTGATGGTAATGCCAATGACTGTCAAGGGGGGGTGATTAGTTTCTCTTTTTTCGGAGGTGTCATTACCCTGGCACATGTGATATGTGAAGGTTATATTCGAAGAAGAGTAGAATGTTGGATATACTGGCAGCATCTGTGGGAAGATAAATAACTTTAAGTTTTCAGGTCGATAACCCTTTAACAGAACCTGTTTTTCTTTCAGATTTCCCACATCTGCATTATTTCATCCTAATTATATTCACCCAGACTCACAATCTTGCAACCTTACAGCAAAGCATTCATTTTGCACGCTTCACCTACTGTAACAGGCATCTCTGCTGATGAGAGTGACCTCTGAATTACTGCTCCTTCTTTACAACAATGACACTATTCCTGCTTTTGTAAGTACTAACCTTAATTCACAGTCCAAAGTGACTGGAACATCTGTCACTGAAACCTGCTCCAGCCTTTTATCTACACCAAGATCTCAGCACACATCTAATTCTGGCCTCTTGAGCATCAGTAACTATATATTTTTTTTGCTGACCATTGGCAGCGTGCCTTGTGTTGCCAAGACCCTAAGCCCTGGAATTCCTTCCCTAATCATTTCCACCTCCCTGCTTCTCCCACCTGATACGATCTCCGTATACGCTGTTAACACTTAAAACAGAAATTTGAATACCCAAAGGAACTGCGCCACAAGATTTCACATTTTTAAACAAAAATAGACTTTACTGTATATACAAAATTAATTAAACAAAGCAAGACCTACTTACTTAATACTATAGTTTGTCAACATTAGAATAAAGATCTAGGTTCCCCTTTTCACTTCCTAATTCCACCCAAGTGTTCCCTTATACATTACAAGATCTTGAGGGTTCATTCACTTCTCTTCTAGAATCAATTCAAGGTGTGCCACAGCTCTCTGGAATTTACTTTGATTTCTCCTCATTGTTCCAGCTATTCTCTGAAGTACAAGATTTCATGGCAATCCTTCCCTTAGCCGTTGGCTGAACAATGCTCCGACTTTCCTTTAAGACTTCATATGTGTGGACTTCTCTGCTCAAGATTGAGCCTCACTGTTTTCTTGCTTAGTGATTTTTAAAAAATCAGAAAACTCACTGGGTTTCTAATAGCTTTTTGCTCCTTGTCCTGGCGTTGGACTGTTTGCTCCCAGTCTGCACCCAGGCTAACTGCCTTTCACTATGAGGGCTACTGTAGATTTCCTCCTTTACTCCAAGCTAGGCAAATCTTTCAGTCTCTTTTCCCCTCACAAACTTTGCCTCCAGGCAAGTTCCCATCTGTATTCCGCAAGATGAACAATAACGTTAGCATTTTCTCTGCTAAAGTGCAAGCCTAGCTAACATTTACATTTTTTGCTCCCTCAACTCTCAGTGAACTGCAAACTACACAAGACTAAAGCTGCAGCTGTCTCTGTCTGTGATATTCCTGGTTTTACAGGAAAGCCTGAAACTTGATCCCAAAAATGGCTTCCCCATTTCCTTCTCCATGGATACAGGAAAGACCTTAGCCCTGTCTCCAGGTAGAATTGCTAATGACCTATCTTTGACCACAATGGCCTTTCCCCTTTGGAAATACATTGGGGCAGGTTCAGCGCAACTCTTTATAATCTAGAAGGAACCGGAAGACATTTATTCAAAAACAACAACAACTTGTAATTAACATAGTAAAATGTTTCAGGGCACGTCACAGGAGGGTTTAATCAAACAAAATTTGACACCAGCAACATGAGAAACAAACCTCTGCATCCATTTTGTTCTATGTCTTGCTGGGTTGTTCTCCATTTTGTTTCTTTCTTTACCCCTTCATGTTTTATTCAGATGGTTTTTATGTAGCCATTCACACCTCAATTGGACACAACCTTTGTTTCTTTACCATATCCACTAACACTTTATTTGGTTGCTGCATCATGAAATCTTTTTGTTATTTAATCTCTGCTGCCCTCCATCCAGCACAGAATATCTCATTTGTTCTCCCTGTGCCCCCACCTCCCTGCCCCCCAGTTCCACTGGATTAATAATGCTTACATTTCTATCTCTCTTCAGTTCTGGTGAAAGGTCACCGACCTGAAACCTTGGCCTGGATTTTCAGTAAGTCGGATTGACTCGCGAGCCCTTTAAAAATGGCAGGTGGGTTCCGATTCCAGGATGCCTGTCTAATTTTCGGGAGTGCCTTTAAAGGATATGGGCTGCTTCCTGTCAGCAGCCCTCATCCAGCACCTGGCCTGGCTGGCTCCACTGTGGAGATAGGTATCTCCTACTCCTCTGCAATTTTCCTGGAGTCGGGCCAAGTTTTTAAAGTGGCATGATTCACGGCCCCTTAGAAGAGTCATGAACCCTAGTGTGCATGAGGAGACGTTTTAAAAGGCTTGCCTGAGAGCCCAGACACCTATTAGAATAACAGAACACCTGATCCCCAGAGAAAATTTGATATTTGATTGACAACTCAGGCTCTCTGATCTCTGTGGTCAGTTTCACAATATTTGTTGATGGAAGTCAAGTGATTTCAAGTCTTTGTGGTTTGTGGTTTTTGAAACTTTAAAGGACCTGTATGATTATTACATTTGTTAGCTTGTCTGGACTTTTTTTTCAAGCTTAGGGGAAATATATCAAAGGATTACATTTTTTCAAAGCTTTTTTATGTATTCAACTTTACACTAGAAAGTGTACATTGGGTCAAAGGGCATGGAAGGGGCAGA